>NC_135435.1:30586654-30886654 GCF_051991255.1 Vanacampus margaritifer | reverse complement strand
TTGCCACATTGTTGTTTGCATCCAATTTGTATTTTTGGGTGTCGTTTCCTCCTCGTTTATTTCTGAACAAGTGAAGCGTTTTCTTTGGTCTCGTCAGACCGCCTCCTGGTGGCGACGCGGCGGCATCCAGCCGTCATTCGGCGCGTGAGCAATGACCTCGCCGCCCGTCGCCATTAACGACCTCGCCGCTCCCAGCTCCATTTTCCACTCTCATCAAAAACATTAAGAAGGAAGAAGAAAGGAAAAAAAAACATTTCTTCCCGTCTGCGGCAGTCATTTCCAGCTGCATTGTATTTATGCACTGCAGGAAAAAAAAAAAAGGTAATAGATCAAGCACATTCCATTATTCTCTTATAAGATCATTAGCAAATATAATTAGATATGAAAGAAAGTAATTTGGAGAGGCGAGCGGAGGAAAGCGCTATCAGGCACACAAGACAGATTGTAGCATCGCAGTGTTTGGGCTTAAATTGCTCAGCGGAGCTTTTATCTGCACGCCAATCTTTCAGCCTCAGAAATAGTTTGAGAGGCGCCGCGCACCACCGACCAGAACAAACGTGCACTTCACTCGCTCGCTTATTTTATTTAAGAGAGAGGAAAAAAAAGGACTCTCATTAAAGGCTTGACATTGCTTCTTTTCTTCCTTGTTATTCTCCTTTTAGGCCAAATACATTCGGAGGGTTTTCCCACACTCGCAAACGCCGCAAATTTCCCTCAGCGGCCACCCCCAGCCCGGAATGTTTGCCAAATTCAAACCCGGGGCCCCGTTTCACTCTGGGGTGCAAAATTTGGGAGACGTGTTGTTCATGAGGAGGGCCACGTGAAGGTCTCAAGAGGCCACGCCCCAAAAAACATTAAGAAAGTCAAAGCCGCCATTTCAAGGCGTGCAAACGCCTTCTCAAGATTTTGCTGCCAAATAAAAATGTCGCATATCAAATGGATGGATGGCGCTAGATTAAACAAAATCCTTACATTGCAGGGCTGCAACTAAACATTATTTTCATCATCAATTCATTATTTTGCCGATTCATTGTTAAATCTGATTTTTTTGTGTCAGCATTCACACTTATGTTGTACAATTTTTTTTTTATAATAAATCAGTCAAACCTGACTTGGTTTCACAAAAAGCCTCAATTTCTGACCATAAAGTGGAGAAAACAAGCTTTTTGTGAAAAGAAAGTTTTGTTTTGTTTTTTTGGGGGGGCTTTGTTTGCATTTTTTGACAGTTCAAAGTGTAAATTAACAAAAAGAAAACCTAGAAAATCCTTGTGATGGCAAAATATTTTTTTTCATGGTGTTCGCCATTCACATCAAGAAGTGTGTCATCTTTTCTCTCGGCCACAACACACACTTTTTACTTTTACCACACGTTGCCATGCATACAATGACATTGCAGGTGTCCTTCAAATGCAAACTTTTCCTTGAGATTTTGTCGGATTTTGTCCCGAAAAGATTATTGGCGCCCTCTCCTGTCAGAAATGTGCACATGCCTCCAAAAAGTCATCCTGTCGTGCTCTCAGTTTTAAAAAAAATAATAACAAATTTAAATCACTCCAACAAGTTTTGATTTGTCTTTTTGGGTTATTTTCTGCCACTTTACTAAACACAACAAGCACCCAAGTGGACTTTTGATGTGTGCGCGGCGCACCCCCTCCACTGCAGGGTGTGTTTGTCTAATAGGACGTGAGCCCAAAAGGAGAGTCAACAAACCCGTCGCCGCAAATTCTCTTTTCCCGCCGCTTGTTCTTCCTCCTCGGAGCGCTTTGAGGGATGGGGAGGCAGAATGTGGATTTTTTTTTTTCCTCTTCTTTTGTGCGAATCACAGAGAGCGGCGGGCCCGTCTATAAACATCCTGTATTCATTAAAACCATCTAAAAATATGGCAGGGGTTTTTTTTTGGGGGGGGGGGGGAGTGTAGGGTGCGCTCGCTTCCTCGATTCTCCTCGATGCGCTCGTATTTGCATATTTATGTTTGTTATATCAAGTGGCTTGAGCTTGAACCTTTGACAGGAACGACACAAAAGTTTTTTTGCTTTCAGTGCGACTGCAGGAAGTAGACAGCACCCACTGTTGATCAAACTGCTTTTAGTCAAGTTTTAGTCAAAACTTACTTTGGCCTCTGCTGAAATGGAACCAAATTATTTTCAACGGTTTATTGGGTGCTTGCTCATATTTCTGAATTTGATTGGTCGGGGGAGGAGGCTGGTTATAAACGTTTTGAAAATTCAGCCATTTTGACTTTACATTTGGTAGGCTCGTCTGACATGAGGACCCACAAAAAAGTTCCAAAAAAACATGTCTCAACAGACACAGCGAGTCAGCCATTTTGATTTAAAGCAGCCATTTTGTTTTCAATTTTTGTGTGCTTCAAAGACAAACTTGTCCTGGAGATTTTGTCCACTTCCTTCCAAATTGGAACCTCGTACACTCAACAGATTTTAAATTTTAAAATAAAAATTTTAAATTTCGGAAAAATTGGCGCTTTCCGTATTTAGCCCCTGAAGCCAGTTTCACATTTGCTAGATGTGTCCATCATGAGTAGACTCACAAAAAAGACTCAAGAAACCAAGACTGGAAATGGACAGCCAAAGAAGTCTACCATTTTGGTTTGAAGCTGCCATTTTAGGGTTATTTCAGCCATTTTGAAAATGTAAAAGCAAAAAAAGCAAATATTTTAGGGTTCTTTTGGACGTTTGTAGCAGTCCTTCAAGACAAACTCCTCTTAAAGGATTTTGCCTGATTGCAACTGCATTTGAACCAAATCTACTAGACAGACGGACAACTTAAAATTGTTGGCAGTAAAATTTGATGACTCGCCACAAAACTCTACTAATAACTCAGCTCAAGAATGCTTTGAAAATTCATCCACCAAAGCTGAAGTCACTCATCAACATGATCTTTGGTCGACGTGTCTGTCATAACTAGAACCACCCAAAAAATCTCGAGAAGCCTAAATTTGAAATGAACAGGAAGTCTGCCGTTTTGGTTTGAGGCGGCCATTTTAGACTCACGTTGGCAATTTACAGGAGTCACAACTTGGCTCATTGATCTTCGGATAATTCTGAAACCAGCAACGTGAGATTTGGTAGACATGTCCAAGATGACCAGACCCACAAAGAAAGCCTCAAGTTTCAAAAGACATGGGAGGTCAGCCATCTTGGTTTGAAGCTGCCATTTTAGGCACATTCCGGGCCTCAGTCAAAGATGAACTTTTGTCTCATTCTAATCAGATTGGAACCACATACACGAGACAGACAAGCAGGACGGAATTGTGGGTCACTTGAGTTCCTGTAATTGTGTTTTGAGTGATGATTTTGCTGTAAAAGACAAAAGCTGACCAAATGTATGCACAACAGCTCATTTCATTTCTTGGATTGTTGCATCATATTTTTCCACGGTGGTCCTAGGTGGACTTTATTAAAAAAAATAATAATTTTAATTTAAAAAAAAAAGGGAAAACAGTTCATGTAAACCATCAAAACTATTTTTTTTTTTTTAGCAACAGAGGGAAAAGGAATTAACAAAAGCATACATTAATGTGTAAATGTATGCACATATACTTGGAATGAATCACTTGTTTGGGTGGAAAATGTTTTGAATTGTAATGTGGATTTGACAATTCAAACGTTGGACGTTTGGCTGTTTTTCATAAAAGTGGACGTGTCTGTGTTTGAGAACGTTGTGCTGTTGAAGCATCAGCAAGCGAGGCCTCGTTCCTGCCCGCCGCCCGCCCGCTCGCCACCTTCCTTCCCGTTTATCCGTCCTGTTAAGCGTGACGCTCGCATTACGGCAGGATGCGTAGCGGGAGCTGAGCGGCCTCGGACAGATGCTGCTGCCTTTTTTTCTTTTTCTGCTTCTTGTTCTGAGGCCTGCTTCGCTCAAGGAAAAGGCCCTTGCTGTACCGTAAACCGCCACAGGAGGGTGCACTGGGGACACAACTAGGAGATATTTTGTAAACATCAATGACGCCTGATTGATATTGACCTTTTAATTCATTTTCTTCCCAATAAATAAAGTAACATGTAAAAATCAGGAATGTTCATCTTGTCCTTCAAGGAATCTGTTGTAGTTGTTTTTTTTAAGTTGAAGTGGAAAAAATTCAAGGGACAAAGTCCTTTCTCCCAAACCAAAACAAAATGTTGAAAATGCAGCTTTCCAAATATGACCATGTAGTTCCAATTGTGTCGGTTGAACAAAAGTACTAAAAATTGCCAACTTAACCCTCAGGCTTGTTGGAGTTTACCGTCTTCAGGATTTTTGTCCCCTCTCTCTTTCTCCATAAAATAACATTTAAAAATATATATTAGTTCTTGTCATTGTCATTCTCATTCGATTTTACATTTTTATTATTAGATCTTATTATGTTATATTATTATTTATATTATATTACTTTTATTTTTGATATTTTAACCCTTGAAATTCCAGTTTGTTTACAGAATGTGGAGGTTGTAAAATAAAAAAATAATGTATTGTTTTTTAATTATATATTCTTAGGACCTCTTTTTTTTTTTCTTTTATTGCTAATACTGTCATTCAAGAGGTTTCATGTCATTCAAAACGTACTGGAGTTGGAGTGCAGCAGACTATTAAACACCTGTTTTGGAAACTAAAATATCACATGAGATTCCTCCCTTGTCCAAAAATTGATATATGAATTAAAACTTTTTTTAAATTCAAATTTCCAAGTGTTGAGTCTAGAATCTATTTTCCTGCCTAGTTCATTGTTTCAGTTGATCAAAAGTGGCCGCAATAGAGCAAAAAGACACAATTTGACGTGAACAGTATATTTCTAACATATTTAAAGAGCTGTAAATGACGAAATCAGTGAAAAAGCTTTCATGACATTTGCATTGTGATGACGACAACAAAAGTCTCGTTTAATATTATTGTAGCATTGACACTGCGCTTGAATATAGGAGATTTTATTAATTAAAAAAAATTAATAAAGTTGCTGAGGAAAGTTGTCTGAGAGAAAGCTTGCGTGTTCCTGTGCAGTTGTTGTGGGAGAAGCTTAAATAAGGTTCCAGGTGGCCCACTTAATGGAGAGTGAAAAGCAAATATGGAGGCGAATCTGGAGCTCGTTAACGTGAGTTTCACGTGGGGGAAATCCAAATCAAGACTTTGTGTGTGTGTGTGGGGGGGGGGGTGCCTTTTCCTACTGTGTCTTGGGGGATTTACATTATACTATATTATTTTATGTTATTTGTAGTATTCTATGTCACTGTCGTTTGAAATTTTCTCTGGAAATCTGAAATGTTCTGGTTGAGGTTGAGCTTGGACGTGTTGGCTTCATTTGCTGTGTTGTGCTGCCATCTGCTGGTCACACTGCGCATTGCAAGCAAATGCAATTGCAAGCAAATGCAAAAATAAATAAAAATCCTTCACATGACAGATCCATAATTCTCTCTTGGAACCCTAACCCTGACCTAACTTTCATACCGCTGGCTTGAAGCCTTACATTGAAACCCTAACTTTAGTGTGAAAGCATAACTCCATTGAAATTCTACTTTGAAACCCTAACTTTGGCTTGAAATCCTAAGTACCCTATCTAAACCTTGAAACCATACTTTCAAACCATAAGTCTGTCTTGAAGCCTTACTTTGAAACCCTAACCGTAGTGTGAAACCATAACTGCCCTGAAATCCTACTTTGAAACCGTACCGCTAACTGTGACTTGGAAACCTAACCCTGACCTAACTTGAAACCCCATCTTTGGCTTCTAACCCTAACTTTAAAACCAATACATTATTTAAAACAATAACCGTGACTTGAAATCCTACTTTCAAACCACAGCTCTGCCTTGAAACCCTAACCCTAGTTTAAAACCATAACTGTGACTTGGAACCCTAACCCTAGCCTAACTTGAAGCCGACCTTGACTTGAAACCGAAATTTTAAAACCAAAGCTCTGTTTAAAACCCTAACCCTGACTTGACACTAGCCATTACGTCGGTTTGGAACCTTATTCCTGGCCTAACTTGAAGCCTGGTTTGAAACCTTCATTTGAAACCCAAACCCTACTTTGAAACTATAACACTAGCTTGTAGCCTTCCCCTAACTAAAAACCATATCTTGACACAGTAACACTTAATTGAAACCCTGAGTCTGATTAGAAAAAAACGGAATCTGAAAGTGAACCTTCTTTGAAAGCTCCCTGACCTTCTTGTATTCTGTTGGGTCCTAGTGCCTGCGTGGATATCGGAGGAGGAGCAGCCGGTGACCCTTGACCCCGCTCTGACCCTGGACCAGGACCACCTCAACAGCGACCTTGACGAGCTGGGCGACCTTGGCCACGACGAGCAAGACTAAACATCAACATGATGAAGAGGAAAAACTTTATTTAAACACTTGCGCGTGCGCACGAGCATCAAGGGACTCACTGGAAGGCGGACCTAAAAAAAACAGAAAAAAACGAAGAGAAACTTTTGTTTTGAAACTACCTGTGACGACGACGAGCACTTCCTGTCATCTTTCAGGCCTCCCCAGCCAGACAGAAAACTTTTTCTTTCTTCCTTCCTGTATTCCGCCAACAAGACTTGCTCTACGTATAAATATATCGTACCCGGAATGTATTCTTCTGTAGAATAGCCACATTAGCGCGCCGGCTAACTGTTAGCAACGTAGTGACGTTTCCAGGCTGTCGTTAAACGAAAAAAACAAAAACAAGCAAAGGACGACTTTTAATCTGTGTGTCGTTGCTTCTTTCCATTTTCAACTAATAATCGATGGCAGATTATTTTGTTGCTGGAGTTTTTTTGTTTGTTTGTTTTTTATCTGACAGCAGCAACAAAAAGTTACAAGTTTTGGCTCAGCAATTTCAAAGACACTTTGGAAAATGTATATTTTGTGGAGAAGAATTAAGAAGAAGAATTAGCCCCCGTTTCCATTCATCGAGGGCGGCTGCCATTTTGTCCTTTCCTGCTGTGAGCCGTGACGTTCACAATGCGAAAAATTGGTCATTTCTAGAGGAAGAAAACTTTGTCATGTTTTTGGAAAAGAAAAAAAATGGCACCAGATCCAAACCTTTTTGTCAGAATAAAAATTTGCGGTGTTATGACAATAAAATTGTATTTTCACAACATAAACTTGTGATATTACAGTATAGTATTACAATTTAAGAGAAGAACGTCTTTTTTGAACTTGTGCATTCATCACATTTTTTCTTTGGCGCCCTCTTGTGGCATCTGCCAAGAAGCCACTGTACACTGAAGTGAGTTGAGGAACTTCATGCACTGCTTTTGCCGCCATCTTGTTTTTCCCTTTTTCATCTGAGCAGCCCAAAAAATATATATGCAAATGTTAGCTTTAGAAAAAATAATAATAATAATAAAAAAACAATCAGTCACATTTTATGTTTTGTTTTGGGTTTTTTTTTAAATTTGGGGAGAGAAGCAACGACGCTCAGCTGACTTTGAACGGTGTTATTGATGATTGTGAACAAGGAGCACTTGAACTGCCCCAAGATGTACTTTGACCCAAACATAGCGGGATCCCTTATGCCCCCCCACCCCCTTTTTTGGGGGGAGGGGGTTTCGGTGTACATAAAGAGATTTAGGAAGACGTTCCCAAGGAGCGTCGTAAAAGAAAAGGAAAAAAAAAAAGAGGCGTTTATCAAGCCTTCGTTCTTCTCGGGAAGAATTAAAAAAAAAAAATCTTTTTTTGTAAAATACTGCCAGCCGTTGTCGTTGCACAGTGTTGCTGAATACTACTGAGGAGGCGGAGGAGGAGGATGAGATGATGATGGTGATGATGATGATGATTATGTATTTACTATGTGAGAAAAAAAAGAAACTGGAAAAAGCAGACATGTTGTGTACAGTATAGCCTTAGCTTTCTTTGGCTAAGCTGCGTAGCTGTGCTAGACTTCAGGACGTACGCTTTGCTTTCATTTCTCTCACTTTTGCTTCAGTATCATATATATATATATATATATATATATATATATATATATATATATATATATATATATATATGGGATTTCTAGATGAACCGAAAATGACCTCTAACCTTCACAGGTGAACTTAATTTGACACTGTGATGAGTTACAAATGTGCAGACTGGAAGAGTCACTGAAAGGCATATGAGTGGATGAAGCAAGTATCTGTTGTGCATTTTTCCCTTTTTCAGCTCAACCCAACGGAAATTGTGCAAAAATCACTCTAGCGTTCAACAGTTGGACCATCAAACCTTAACAGAAGTTCGAATGAAGGTCAAAAGTCAAAGGTTAGAGTGCCTTTTCAGTTCATCGGGGAGTGTCGCCGCAAAAGTCAACATGAGGATTTTTTGCCAGACGGCCTTGTCCATCGTCGCGCTCCATCGAGAAAGAAAAAAAAAAATGACAATCGTCTCCTGTGCTGCAAATGATCAAAATCATGATGATGAAGATGAAGATGTTGCACAGCGGGACTTCTCTCCTCTCTCGTTCTGGTTTTGACTTTTTCTTTGACTCTTAACTGTTTTGGGTTCTCGCAAGTATTTTGCACTGTGATCGTATTCTGATGATGAAGGTGATGATGATGAAGATGATGATTCCAAACGCGACACTTGCTAACTAACGAAACTGAAGGTTGTGTGTTTGTGCGTCCCCTTGGCATCGTGAAATGTTTCTACGTCTTTTTTTTCTGGTTTTTACGTGAAGAGAACGATTCTAACGTGCTGATGTACAGACCCCAATATGATCATCGTAATAATAAAAATAATAATGATAATAATCCCCCCGTTTTTTTCCTCCCACCCAAGACTTTAGTTGGATCTATACTCGATGTGGCTTTGACTTTTTCTTTGGACTTCCCGGGACCCGCTCGCGACGAGCGGAGGAGTGGCGACGGGTCGCCGGATGGGCGGCGAGCGGTCGCATTCCATGTCCTCTCCTGGTGTCTTGTGTTTGGCTGTTTCCTCATGGCAGATGCTTCGTTTTGTAACTACTGAACTGTACTTATAAGAAAAATAAAATGTATTCCAACTAAAAAAAAAAAAAAAAGTCGTCTGCTGCATTCTTCTTCTGGTCGTCTGC
This sequence comes from Vanacampus margaritifer, assembly GCF_051991255.1. Classification (NCBI taxonomy): domain Eukaryota; kingdom Metazoa; phylum Chordata; class Actinopteri; order Syngnathiformes; family Syngnathidae; genus Vanacampus; species Vanacampus margaritifer. Next base: position 30,877,642 of record NC_135435.1, on the reverse strand, counting down.
TCACAACAATTCGCGGGAGGACAAACACAACACTTGTGTCGATGAAACTGACGTTTAGCGAGATGAAAAAAAATCACATAAAGTTTCAAGGCAGCCCAGTTCAAATGGCTGTTTGACGTCTATAGCCGTCAGTGGCAGTGAATGAGAAGAAACCTTTCATTTGAAGTGTAGTTATGAAAATAAGTTACATGCAAAAAAAAAATTTGAAATTCTGTTTTATAGAAATGTTATCTTTTTTTACAAATCAAGAGAAAAAATATATTTTCAATTTAGTTTTAATAAATAATTTTTTGCTGTGTGAAATCCAAACATTAAAAAAAAAACAGTTGTAAATGTATTTTTGACATATTTTTAGCCATTTCTTACAATCAACATTTTATTTGCAACAGTGTCGATTCATTAGGATTTTTTTGGGGGGCGATTTTTTTTTTCCATTCACTGCCAGCTCAATAAAAATGGCTGTTTGACGTTTATTGCCGTCAGTGGCAGTGAATGAGTGTTTGAGTTGACCCAAAATTGTAATTCAACACAACATTGAACTATAGAAAGAAAAAAAAAAGTTACATTTAAAAAGTCAGAAAATGTTTGAATTTTTACTACAATGAAAATTACAAATATTTTTGGGCATTTACGACACTAATTATTACATAGTTTATCAACACTTAAAACGTATTTTTACTTTGGCTCAATAAAAAACTTAAAAATAAAAATTTAATATAAAATGTCCTTTTTTGGTACCACCATCAAAAAATGTACTTTATCAACACTAAGTTATAAATACAATTTTACTTTTGATTTTTTTTTTTAAAGAGAGTTTTAGTAAGTTTAATGTAAATATAATTGATGCATATCTCAATATATTTTGAAGTGGAACAAATTTGATTTGGTTCGATTTGCCAAATCAGAACCCAAATTGTTTTTCATGACACCCTTACCAAATTTACATATATGTATGAAATACTAAAAAAGATGGACAAGTTAAGAAATGACATTTATTTGCATTTTTTGTACATTTTATAAATTAAGAAAAAAGCATGTATTTACACTTCAATCGTGTGAGTAACATCAAAAAGTCACGACAAACATTTTTCCCTTTCGTTTTTGACAAAGTGTACAAAAACAAGCTGAAGACGACGAAGGCACCGTCAGGGTCGTGAGAGGTCGTGCGGGGCGCTTCAGTAGTTGTACGGACGCGGGCCGGGCTGCTTGACGTGCGCGTAGACGCGGCGCTCGCGCATCTTGACCGTGCTCAGGTTCTGCCTGAGGAGGGCGCCACGGCTCAGCTTCTTCCGCTCAGCCGCCGCTGCCGCGCCCCTGCCGGACGCCAGCGAGAGGGCATCAAGCGGAAGGGGGACGCCCCACGCCGCCAGGCGCCACGACACGCGACCACGTGGCAACGCCAAGGACGACGCCACGGGCCTGGAAGGACACACACACACAAATGTTCATTTAGTTCACGGAAACTAACAAAATAAAACTAAAATTGGAAAAACATTTAAGCTAATGAAATGAAATAAAATCTAAAATACTTTTTTTTTTTAACTAACAAAAAGTAACAAATTATTGTGAAAATGCCCTTCAAATTAGTTTCTATCAATTAATTGAAAACATCAACCTTTGCCCTAGATTTTTCATGTATTAATTTTAGTATTACAGCATGGGGAAAAAAAATTTTTTCAAAGACTAAAAACAAAAAAAGAAAATGTTCCTTTTTGAAGTTTTTTTTTGTTTTGTTTTCAAGTATATTATATATTTTCCATAAAAGTAATTTGTTCTTCCCCATTTTAACTCTTTTGTTCCTCTCAGAAAATGCCATTTTCTCCGGATTGTCAGCTTTATCAAGTGAAAGTTGTTTTGTTTTTGTTTTTTGTAGCTGAGCGCAAGTCACCTGGTAGAACCGTTTTCCTCGTCTTCGCTGGAAATTTCTTCTTCTTCATCATTTTGGTGGTCAGCTGCGCTCATTCGGCGTCTCATCTGGTAGACAGACATGCTGGGGTGCTCCAGCAGGAGGTTCTCCAGAGGCTCGGACCCATCAGGGGACGAAAGGGGCCCCGCCTCTGGCACACACAACATAAATAAATAAATTAATAAATAAAATAATACACTGTCAGCCTGGCCTTTTAATGTGTGTGTGTGTGTGTGTGTGTGTGTGTGTGTGTGTGTGTGTGTGTGTGTGTGTGCGTGTGTGTGTGTTTGTGTGTGTGTTTATGTGTGTGCGCGCATAACATGAATGTCACCTGGCAGATTGACAATGACCCAGCCTCCATCTTCAAACTCCAGCAGTTCATCTCCTCTGTCTTCGCATTCGCCGCCGCCGAGCAGCTGAGCAAGGAACTTGCCTATCATCGTTTATGGCAACCTGCATGACAACAAGCACACATTACCTACCTATAATATGTAATATAAGAATAATTCTGCTTCATTTTCCTTCCTTGTTGAAGCTGGGTTATGTCGAGGCTTATGTGAAGCTGATCTTGACGCTTTTGTCCTATCAGGTTATGAATGCATGTTTTACAACTATTTAACTCCAGAGTAAATGTAGAAAAAATATCGGCGACAGACTACAGAACAATTCTGCTTGAATGCCAGTCACGTAACATTACCCAAGTTCTGTCGCCCTCTTGTGGCCACTTGCGCACATCACACTCATCAGGAATCGTCAAGAGAGTTTAGGAGCAAACATGATCTTATGTAGTGAATGACGCCGTCATACTCCTTTAGCTCACCTTAACCTAAAATCGCCTTCAAATGACGTCATGTTTCATTATGTCATCATTTCAACGTTTTTTTAGGACGAAAAACACATGATGGCGTCATTAAGGAACACAACGGTTTCCCGTTACTAAGTAAATTTAGAGCCTAGCATTGTTTTATTTTATTTTAAACCGTCTTGAGTGTTGTTTTTCTTCTCACAATTTACTTCAACTTGTCAAATTGTTTAATAATGTCACTGAGCAAGACTGTTGAGTTGGGACCGCACTTGACTTGCTTGCTTTTTGCTACCGTAAATTTGAACTTACTTGAAACTTAAATGCTAATATTTGATTTGATTAATTGATGTAACTTGCACATATTTGTATTTAGCGTCATTTGTGATCCCTCTGAATGACTTGTTTGGGCAACAGCTGATGTGACGTCACGGCCGAGGACAAAAAGACAAAGAACACTCGAGGCGGGTCTGTAAAAAGATAGCATGGTTCCCCTAGAAGATGAGAAGAGTGTTTGAACTCACCTGAGGGAGTAATAAGAATCTTGTATTGTTTCTTCTTTTTCAGGGCGCGGTCGTCGAGCTGAGTTGATGCTGCAGATTTGTTTTGATCGCGAGCTTGTTGTTTATCCAACGAGTGTGTCCTCCCTCCCAGCGCCGTTACGTCATCAAGAACCGCCCCAAAAGAGGCGGGATGCGTCACCGCAACGACAGACGTTCATTGGGTAAAACGACAATAGCGAACAGTTTCCGCACTTTCTAAACGTTTTGACAAAAAGTGCATATTAAAATAAATTACTGATATTAGTTTTTGTTGTTGTTGCTGTTTATCACCGACTGTTCCTGCCCAGCATTCTCTTGCGTCATCGAGAACCGCCCGAAAAAAGGGGGGTCAGCGTACATCCGTGGCTTTCAGAAGAGTATTCAGGTGGTATGGACAGTATATGTAACGTTTTTGGTTTTTTTTGTCTTAAAAATTATTTTGCGATTTTTTAAAAAAATTCAAAGTGATTGTTGCCGGTCTGATTTTATTTATTTAAATCGTCGAGTCCTTCGCACTCATTGCCTTTGTGCTGTCGAGTCGCGTCGGGACTCGGGAGTGACGTCATGCAGCTAACAAATTCAGCCTTCCGGACCCAGCCTTGTGAATTTGGACACGGGAATTATCAAAAGTCGTTCAAAAGAGGCGGGAGCTCATTGCATCACCACAAAGATTTTAAGCAGTGCTCATGATAATTTCAAGCTTCGTGTTCGTAAATGCTTTGATAAATTCATTTTTTAAATTTATTAAAATATATACATTAATAGTGATTAGTGGTAGTGCTCTTTTTTTCTTTTAAATCGCCGAGCCATTCCTACAGGCGTCTTAATACGTCATCAAAAGTCGACCAAAAAGTGGAGTTTTTGTCCAGTGCAAGTGCAACGATTGCGGTTAATATATGTACATTCATTCAATTATTTGCAACAGTTTTGATTAAAAAATACACACTACACTCGAGTTATGGACAGAATTAGCCGGGTTGATATATGTTCTCAATTTATTGAATTGAATTTAATACCAACTAAATGACCTTTCCTTCCTGGTAAGGAACCATCTTATCTCGACTGTTAACTCTCTGACTCCAAACCGGAAGTTGTTGACAAGAGTCCAACAACAACGCCAAACTTTTTTATTCCAAAACACGAGAACCGGTAAGAAAAGTATTTTAACGATGGTTTTAACGAATTCAAGTAAAATTAAACCATAGTTCGTAACAGTTCTTGAAGGAAAACGGGATGCGACATTAGTCTCAGACGCAACTTCGTAGATTTAGTCAGCATAAAGTGAAAACAAAAATGTAACCAATGTACTGTACTTCGTTACTACTTCTCTTTTCTATCTGTCCATTTTTAGGCAAAAAATAGTCTGGCCCTTTATGATGGTTAAACTGTTAAAACGAAACTTGAGAGATCATTCAGGTAAACACTTATCTGTTCTAGAGTTAGACCGCTGGGTCAATTTTATTGTTCGTTGGTTTTAAATGTTAATTATTCACAACACGCACTTCTACATTACACAATAGTATAATTATTGAAGGTATTTAAAATGTCTTCATCCTTGCTTATTTGTTAGTTTCTGTGTGCCAAGATTACAGACAACCCATCCTACCAGGGATCAATGTATACTAGTTAAAACTTAAGGACTTTTTGTGGGTTTATTCATGATAAACATGACTCTCAAATTGAATGTTATTGACTCACACTGGCTTTTGGGGCAGATTTTTTTTTTTTATTATTCATTAGGTTTTACAGACCTATAGAAAATGCACTTTTTATGTGTGTGTGTCTATTCTGTACAATACATGTCTACCAAGTCAAAATAGCTTATTAAGGCTACATTTTCTTTATAAAATATATATATAATGAAGTGGATATTTTGTGACCAGCAACCCTCCTGCTTGTGCTATTTTGCCATGAATCGCACGAGAACTACAAATTCTATGGTAGGGAATGCGACCCCTGAAGGAAAAAGCTCAAAGGAAAAGAAAGAACACGACTGCTGCATTTGAAATGACACAATGTGTGCCCTAATGCCTGATAACCCCGCTGTGAGGGTTATGGTCAAGGTTAGGCCGGTAATGCCGATAACAGTCTTGGCAAAACAAAATTAAAAACTTTGTGAAAAGACACAAAAGGGGTGAAGCGCGGCAGGAACCATGCACATACAGTGCGTGACTCGGTCCAGCCATTGACCAATCAGAGCCTTTCACGGCAAAATAACGCTTGCAGGAGAGTTGCTGGACATGGCAAAATATCCACTGCCAAAAATAAAGAAATCCATGTTTTTTGAAGAACCGCTGAAAATTGCTTTAATCACGCTAAAATATGTGCTTTCACCAAAATGGCAGACTTCCTGTGTCTTGTTGGACTTGATATCTTGAGACTTTTTGTGGGTCTACTCATAATAGACATAGAAACATGAAATTTAGTAGACAAGTGAAACTGAATTTGCAAACCAAATTTTCAAAATGTCATTAGCTGAGTTTCTTAAGAGTTTGGCGTTTTCTGGGCATGCTTGTCAAATTCCACGCACTGCGTTTCCCACAGCGTTAGTAAGATGTCGCCCAGGGTGGACGACGTCATGCGACTGTGCTGCGACATCTCGGCTCACGAGCAAATCAAGGTGGCGGTCAAAGGCTCGGCCAAGGGAGCCTTGATGGCGGGGGGCAGCGCCTTTGTGGGAGGCCTGGTGGGCGGACCGCCCGGCATCGCTGTTGGTGAGAACATTTGATGGCCAGTAATCATCAATTATGGTAGGAAAAGCAAAGAATTGTGGGAGTTTTTGATTTTCGTAAACAAGGTGTACCAGTCCGAAAGCTAACAATGCTAATGAGGACGGTGAAAGTGAGACGTGGTCAGGACTATTTTCAGCCTGCTGGTGCTGCGAGACAGTTATTTGCAGGAGTTATTTGTGGAAGTTATTTGTGACTTGCAGGACCGTCTGAACACACAGATCACAAATAAATGCGCCCGCCATGACAGCAACTGTTTGCTAGCGGCTGCGAGGTCGAATGAACAGTGAAGCTACATGACAAGCAGGAAGTTTATTATTATTTTTAAACAGTATTGTTATGATACCGGGGAGAAATGTACCTTTACTGTATGTTTGCAAAGAAGTAAAGCAGTATTAAGCAAAAGATGGATGGAAAAAATGGCTCTGGGGGGTGAAAGAATGAAAGAAAAAGCAAGTCTGAGTTGGAAGGATGTATTAATGGATGCATAAAAAAAAACTGGTGTAATGTAGAGAAATAAGGGATGGCCAGGGAGAAATGGTGGATCCGACAGAAAGCAACCAAGGAAGTAAGTAAAGAGGGAAAAACAGGTACAAGGTGGAGGGAAGGAAGAAGGAAGGTCCGGAAGGAAAAGATGCCAGGGGGAAAAGTGGGTCAGGGAGGTTGGAAGGGAGGAAGGGAGGAATGGCATGCAAGGCAGGCAGCAAAGCAGGTTTGAGTTAAGGAATGATTTGATATAAAAAAAAATACATATAATAGAAGGAAGGAAGGAATTAGTAAGGAAGCAAAATATGCCAGGACACCAGAGGTGGGAAATCCAGGTCCAAAAAGTAAAAACCCTGCCACAGTTTGGCTTTAGCCCCAGGTGCTCAATTACCTGCTAGCACAAGGCGCTAAAGTCAAACTGTGGCAGGTTTTTTACTTTCTAAACATGGATTTGCCACCTTTGCATGGGCCAGTGGCTGTGAAAGGCAGGGGGTAATATACTAGGTGGCCTTGATGGCGAGGAAGAAGAGTATAGGTTTCAGCAGGAGAAAGTTCAAGTTTCAGGTGGAAGGAAGTTAGAGAATGAGAATTATGCAAAGGAAGGCGGAAGATTAGGCCGTATGTCTGAGTCGCCGTTCCCCTTTGCGTCCACCAGGTGGCGTGCTGGGCAGCCTGCTAGCCGGCTGGCTCTCGAGCGGCCACTTCCGCCCGCTGACTCAGATCCTGGCCGAACTTCCGCCGGCGCAGCGCGACAAACTGTACGAGGACGTGAGCGCCGTCCTGGCCGGTTTGAATTGGACGGACGCGGCGCAGCTGGTCGCCTTGGTGACGGGCAACGCCACCTTGCAGCAGCAGGTGCTCGCCGCGCTGCTCAACTACGTCACCAAGGAGCTCCGAGCTGAGGTGCGCTACAGGGACTGACGCGCTCCAAAAACACTCGTCATCAAATTGGACTTTTTTTCGATTTGTCGAAAGCAACTTCATGTTTTGGTGTCTCTTCACTTTCCAATAATCTGTGACTATTTATTATGACGTGATGTCAATTGAATAAAATGCACCGCTGGGAGGCCTTTTTGTATTTTCCCTTGTTCTGGAAAAGTGGGAGCCGTTCAGGTGAACTGTGAACACCGCAACACCAAATGCTTTTAGATGAAAGTTTAAATGTTTTTCCACAACCAACAGTCAGGGTTAATAATTATTTAGAGTGTTTCATTTTAGCTAGTTATTTTTGTTTTGACTTTTGTTTTTGAAATTCAGTTAGTTTTAATTACTTTTTAGAGCAGGTTTGTTAGTTTGTATTTTCTTTCTTCTGAAAATGCTTCATTTTAGTTGAATTTTTTAAAATTACTTTTACTATTAAGTTTTAGGGACTTTTTTGAATAAGAAAAGTATTGTGTAATAAAGTAAACTACAATACTAAAACTGTTTGACCTTTATTCTTTTGTAGACATACAGAAAATAAACTGACATATATAATTGATGTATACATTTATTTTATTTAAATCTTTTTTTCTTTTAAATAAAAAGTCATACATGTTTACATCAACTTTATAAAATAATGAAGGTGACTCAGTTAAAATGTAATTTTAAATACAGAGGCTGTACGGACAATGATTCATTTAGTTAAAACTGATTAAACTGCTTCCTGTTTGTGTGTCTGGGTGATTCATGTATTCATTTCATATACTTATTCCTTACCCTTATATTTATTCATTTTATCATGTGTTATTTTGTTTTACCCGTCTTTATTCCATGACTGATTTTTACTCTGTGTACAGCATTTTGTATGCAGCAATGATTCTTTTAAAGTGCTTTATAAAGTTGTGTTTTGAGAATGCTCCACATTTCCAGTAGGAAGCCAAACAAAGGTGAGCAGATCTGAGCGCAGACCACAAAAACACCGAGATATAGCAGTCAGACGATACATGCGACGAGAGACAAATTTACAACTAAAAAACACGATACAACATGAACAAGAACACAATCTCGCAATCTCAAAAACCTTTAGGCTTGTTTGGGTCACACTCCTGACACTCAATCCCTTCAACTTCCAATTGAATTCTTTTTTGATGGCACAGGCGCCAACCATGCACCCAAAAGAAGGCATCACACCTCAAAGAGGAAAAACAAATGAGATCATATGGCTCCATTGACTGCTACTAATGTCAAAGATACATTTTTACGTGAATATGTTTATATATATATATTTTTTTAAAACACTTTATAATAATAAAATGCTGGTTTCGTGAAGCTGCTTTCGCTTATTAAGTATGACTTCATTCTTCTGCTCACATTACTTTATTCTAAAAATGATTTTTTTGCACCTTATGCCATCTTCTCAGAGACATTTTTATTAGTTGCATAGACGGTTTATGAGTGACTCTTTGTGAGGAGAAAGCTTTTATTCCCAAACAAAACAATTCTTAAGGCAGTGAGGAGCATTAGAAAATAGAAATATCGAGTGTATAGTGTGTGAAATGCATTCAGGTGCAAGTAGTGAGGCAGTGTGCTAGTGTTTCACGTAAAAGGCACCAATGGGAGCTCCAGTACAAATTGTGCGTGTTGCTTTAAAAGCCAACAAACAGTGTGAGGTGTTAAAGCGCCCACTACGTGGTGAAGTCGTACTCACATGCAAAATAGTGACAAGATGGCAAGATCCTTCTTTAAAAACAAAACTCAGTAACAGTGTGCTCAGCCACAGGTCAGCACGCTGGGGCGATGGACACCTGGCGGTGCCAGTCAAAGGCCGTAAAGCTATGTGCCAAAAAATATATGGAGAAAAAAAAAAAAAAAACTTACAAACTGTACAAAGGAAGCTTCTAGAACTGATCTGAGAGCAGATCACAAAGTCTCTGAGACACGGTGTCGCGGCTGGTGCGCAGAGTCAGGCGATACATCTGACGAGAGATGCAAACACAAATGTTAAGGAACGACAGCAACATTCATTCAAAACAACTTCATGTTAGGGCTGCTCGATTATCAAGAAAATATTAACTCATTTGCTCCCAAAAACGTATAAATACGTTCCATTTTAACTATGACCATGCTCCCAAAGACATATTTACTGTATGTTTTTTGTATGCTAGAGCATAGCGAAGGCTTTGATGCAGCCTCTGACCTGAAGAGAATGCATGAAGCAACGGCAGTTATTACAAAAAAAACGACCAGCAGGTGGCAGCAGAGTATAAGAGAGCAACCAGGGCCATGTTGCAAAAAGGCTCTTTTCCCCACTGTTTCAAACACATTTGTGAATAATGATGAAACTTAGCTATATTCTAATGCTAATTGCTTAGAAACCGATGAAACAAAAGACTCTAATCTTTCTTTTGGTAGGTTCCATGTTTTTATAGCAATAGAACACAAAATTCTGTGGGTCTTGCAAAATCAGTCAAAGTCCAGTAAAACAGCCGGGAGCGAAGGTGGTTGCTTCAGTGAAAATGGCTGGGAGTGAATGAGTTAATCACAATTATATTGGTAATCATTGAAAACGCGAATAGGACGATCATTTATTTTTTGGTACAAAACAAGAAAATGTTTTAAAAAAATACATTTCTACCAAACACTAATTATGCAAGTTCCTTTTGGATGAAAAAAACAAAACATTAAATTTGTTACTTTGAAATAAAATAAAAAGGTGCAAATGTATACATTTAAAATCAACTCAAAAATGAGTAATATTTTTTTTCTTTTTACGATTATGCTGATGTTGTAATTGTGAAGAGTCATAATTAAAATTGTAATACATTTTTGATGAATTGCACTACTTCAAGTCCACATCTTCTTGCAAGCGTATTTGTTTTGACGTGACGTGATGTGGCAATTGTGTGTTTTGATGCACATGTGCGTCTGTTACCTGCGCCTGCGTGTTGGGCTCCAGCCGGAGAAGACATCCCACCTGAGAAGTTTTGCTGTGAATGACGCCAGCTCCAACAAAATTGGCCGGGTTGGGATCCACACCCTCCAGCAGAGCCACGCCAAATCCTAAAATCTAACACGCAACGACATGTTGAGTGTTATCAACAAAACAGAATGCCTTCACCTTAGCAACCTTCTCAACCGAAACATATTAAGCCGAATGGCTCGTCAACAAGCTCAATTTCTCCAAACGTGCCGAAACCCGACCTTGGCGTTGATGACCTCGGTGTCCATCGGGTGTTTGGACTTGAAGATCTTCTGGACTTCCTGCTGTGGACTGGAAGAGAGGAAAGGGCTGAATGGCTGACAGCCGCCGTCTGGCTTATTTGGAGGCGTGTGTGCGTGCGTGAGTCTCACAGGCCGAGCTGCTTCCAGCGCTGGAAGAAATCTTGCGACGTCATCTCAGTGGGCTGGAAGAACTTGTTGAGCATCACGGGGAGTTTGATGGAGATGCTTTGCGGGGCGCCGCCGTACCTGCGCACACGCATCCGCCACACTGATCATCCATCATGTGCAATATCCACTTTATGAGGAAGTCCACATTTTTGAGTTGTGCACCTTTGGCGAAGTACCACAGAAACTTTCCCACCAAGATGTGAAAGTTTGCAAACTCATTATTAGAGGAACAATTTTGTCATATTATGCAAAGTTTCTTCAGAAGAGAAAATGTTTCTTTCTATTTTAAGAGAATAGGAGACTAAAATTGCACTGTGAGAAAAATAGATCATAAAATGAAGGAAAAAGATATATTATTTTAAAAAAATCACAGTTTTACATGGGAGCAATTTCAGAAAAATAAAGTTTTAATACGTGTGGGGGGGGGGATTGGGAAAAGTTAGATTTTGAGAAAAAAAAAATCAGGAGATTCAATAATGGAAATAAGTGTTACCATTTGGTGAAAAAAATAGGTGTGAAAATATAATTTCAGGAGAATAAAGCTAGAATATGAAGAAAAGAAAAAAGTCATAGTTTTACACAAGAAATTTGTAATTTCAGATGAAAGAAGTTGTAATATGAGGTGTAGGTCATTTTGGGAGGGAAAATTGTTAACTTCAGGGTAAAAACAATTTCAGAAGAGTAAAGTTAAAATATATATATTTTTTTAAGTTTTACAAGAGAAAAATGTAATTTCGGGAGAATTAACAAGAGGAAAAGTTATTAGCAATAAGGTTGCCAGGTTAATAATCTTAAATCATCAGAAAGCAAGTCAGGATTTTTTTTTAAAGAAAAAAAGTGTTATTGCAGGAGAATTACATAATATGAGAAAGTCTTTAATGAAGGAAAAAAAAACGTTTATTTACAGGTAAATGCATAATTTCAATGGAATATGGTTTAAATGTGAGAAAAAAAAAGTAATTCATTAACAAGAAGAAAAAAAAGGGAACATTTTATTTATTTTGAAATATGGATGCAACAAAACAAAACGTGTTAAAAAAAAAAGTGTCCATTCGGGGACACCGCAAACATGAGAGAGTGTGGGACGACGTACCTGAAGTGGATGTCGAGCAGAGGGGCGTCGCTGAACTCCGACACGCACTCGATGTTGAGGATCTGCTGCACCTGAGCGCCGCCCTCGATCAAGGGATCCACCGCCTTGGCGTGGATGTTCACTTGTGGATTCATTGTTAAAGAACAAACGCTCCACCAGACAAAATGCCACAGTTTGTAATCCTGGAATTTTCACTAAACAACTCAACTTTATTCATAGAGAACTTCAAAAACAATCGTTGCTGTATACGAGCAAATCCAATGTTTTCTTAAGATGGAAGCCATGGGCCAGCAGACACAATGAAAACAGCAGGGGCCCCAAAATCGAACCCTGTGGAACACCACACGCCAGTGGGGCAGAGCGGGACGCACAGCAAACGATCTAAACCGCTCTAGAGAGCTCCCATTAATGCCCACCTGGTGCAGCCAATGAGCCGACAGAATATTGCGGTCCACCAAATCAGACGCTGCAGTCAGATCCAGCAAAACAAGACACGCGTACGTCTCCAGTGACATTTGCCAGGAGGATGTCATTCGAAACTCTTAACGGGGCTGAGTCTGTGCTATGCGGCATCTTAAACAAGGCCAATTCTAAAGGTGCATCTCAAGTCAATAATTTTACACACAAAAAAAAAATAAAAAATCAAGAAATTTGAATATGATCACCCTGCGATTGGCTGGCAACCAGTTGAGGGTGTACCCCGCCTACTGCCCGAAGCCAGCTGGGATAGGCTCCAGCAACCCCCGCGGCCCTTATGACGACTAAGCGGGTAAGAAAATGGATGGATGGATGAATATGATCAAAATGATTTTAAATATGGTAATTAGGTAGGAATTAGCCTTCTGAAATAGCTTGATAAATGAAAAACTGCAGAAAAAAATCTCAATAAAGTCAATTTTTTTTTTTTTTTTACAATTAATAGCTTGCAGCTATCCCCAAAAAAGCATCTTAAGAAATTTTAATTTAATCCAAATTATTTTAAATATGGTAGTTAGGTAGGAAATAGCCTTCTGAAATCACTTGATGAATTAAAAGTTGTTAAAAAAAAAAGAAAGAAAAAAGAAAAGAAAACAAAATAAGAAAGACAAAAAGAAATAAAGACAAAAAGAAAAAAAGAAAAAGGACAAGAAAGAAAAAAGAAAGATAAAAAGAAAGAAAGGCAAAAAGAAAAAAGGAAAGAAAAGAAAGAAGCAGCTTTCAAAAGGATATGAGCTTTAAGCGCGTCCTGGCTGGTGACCGACGAGGAGAAGCTGACAAACTGGCTGGACGTCTTGTTGCCAAAAAACACGTACATGCGACCTGGAGGACGACATTTGCAATGAAGATTCAGCACTACTCGTTTCATGCGCACGCATGCTTTGTCCTTACTAGTTTGTGGACTATTCAGCCTCCCTGTACAACAACTTTGTAAGCTAAGTTCAGTTACCATTTAATGAACAAAACCAGAAAGAGTCCTTTGGTAAAAGTTCCCAAAGAGGAATGAAAGCGGCTCACCCAAGTTCTGCCGGTACTCGGACTTCAGGCCAATCTGCAAAAGTTGATTCTCATAGAGAACACCGTTGTTCTTACACACAAACCTGCATAAACAAAACAAAAAAACTCTGGTACATCAGTTCAAATTATTGTTGTCAAATTCAAGAATCCTCATCATGATCACAAATTGTCAAGTCAATTCAAAGATTTCTTGTGTCAATTTTTGGCGGTTACAAACCTGCTGAAACTGTCGTCAGACACGCCAAGGTCGGGGGTGGAGTCGAAGGCCGAGACGGGGTCCGGCGCGGCATCTGAAAAGACGTCCACCAGCAGACTGGAGCTGGTGGCCGGCGGCGAGTTCAGGTTGAGCAGGTCGTTGAAGGGATGCGCCAAGTTCTGTGTGGGACGCGCGAGTCCAAATATCATTTCCAAAAACTTTTTGCCACAAACATTCAGGCAAAGTTGAAGTTGTGTAGTGCAGAGCGGCAGCAACCTCATGTCAACAATGAACAAAAGCAACGCTAGCTTAGGTACAAGCAGTTTACACTAGAGATAGACCGATCTGTTTTTTTCAGGGCCGATACCGATTATTATTATTAATTGATATTTGAAGCTGATATCCATTTTCACAGAAAGGGAATATATTGGCATCAAAAATTAAAAAAATACAAACTCCAGTTCTTTTTTTTTTTTTTTTAACCATATGTTAATTGAACGTTTAAGGTTCGTAAAATATTGGGAGTTAAAAAAAATATCTTAGTCAATAGACATCTTTGTTTTACAAATCTAACAAAAAGTAGCAGTAGCACGTCTTCAAAAGTTAAATAAAAAAATAAGTAAATGACTCCCTATTGTTTACTATAGTGAATCAAGTTTTTTTTTTTTAATTCAAAATGGCTGAAGCATTAAAACTGTACTTATCCTAGTTTTAATTTCAAACGACAGAAGGTGCAGAGACATCTATGAAAATTTTAATAATTAGTTCCCTGATTTTTTTTTTTTTCCTGAACACTTTTTTAAATTGATTTCTAATCGGCCGTAAGATTCTTCAAAATGGCCGATGCCGATATTTGTCAAAATGCTGAATATCGGCGCCGATAATCGGTCTATCCCTAGTTTACACACGCGTGACAGTTTTTAACTCATTCACTGCCAAGAACCTTACGTCAAATTTACCATAGCGTTAATTTGTTAAAAGTTGCCATTTAAAAAAAAAAAAAGCATTACTATGCTAATGGCTTAGCCACAGGGAATAGATATACAGGGAGAGGTAGGTTGTGTTACGTAAAATGGAGTATTAAAGAAAAAAAGGTGGTTAATGTGATCATTTTTAGCAAGTCACAACACTGCAAACGTCATTGTGCAATCATCGGCCACAACATTAGGTACACCATCATTCTTTAGATTGTGCAGCTGTATCTCATGTGGTGGCCGATGGTACTACAGGCCCAATGCCAGCATGAATGTACCATCGTGCCGCCAGAGAGCATGATGGGAATAGAGTGGGCGGGACGCGGTCTATTTGCGAGAGGCGCCATCATCACTGAAGGAGAGGACTGATGAATGGAGGACCAAAAGGAGGGAAAGAGAAGAAGTGAAAGTCAGCATGAAGACAAGCGAGCACGTGACGTTGGCGTTACCGAGGTGGCGTCTGCGTCGCCGCCGTGCTCGCCGTTGTTGTTGTGTTCCGTAGCGCCGTTCACGTTGCGCTTGGTGTCGTCGATGCCGGGCACGTTGCCGGGTCCTTTCTTCTTCTTCAATTTAGCCAGGATCGAAGACTCCCTCTCTGGGAAAGGAGGCATTTCCTCCAAGACGGTGGCCTGCGACGGCAAGTAAAAGAGGAGAAAATCAAATGCAGACGCATCAAATACATCAGGTTGCAATCATTGATCAAATGTAATTACGATTTCTCCGGAAATAACCTTATTGATCTTTAAATGGGTGTAATTGCATTATTATACCATTATCATTATATTAGTTGAGAAATGATATGAAATTTGCAATATCGTTTATCGCAATATTTTCCGGGTAATTTATCATCATGCAAAATGTGTTATGGTGACAGGCCTTTTTTGTGAATATTGTTAAATGATCTTTGTGTTGCTTCTTCTTGTATCCTTTGTCTCTAAAACCTCAACTATTGATGCTAACTGTTGGCGTTGCATTGTTTTAAATATAAATATGTCATTTTCTTTCTGTTTGATTTAGTTTGACTGTAAACTTCAACTGGTGGGCTTGAAGCCTCTTTTTTGATTAATTGCTCCCTTTTTGCCAAACTCTTAAATTCACTGCCATTGACGGCTATAGACGTCAAAAATTCATTTGAACTATTTCTAGTTTAGTTTAACATTTTTTTTCCACTTTTGTTAACAAGAGCATGAAAACCTAGAATTTTTTTATTGTACATTTAGAATAGCTATAAAATGTGTGATTAATCGATTAATTATGATTTTAATTCAAAAAATTTAACCAACTGACACCCCTAATTTTTAGTAATCTTTTTTTTTTTAAATCACGTCAAGCGATTATTTTTTTTTTGTAATTAATCGCATGACTTTAATAGTTAACTCACGATTAATCACAAATTTTATATCTGTTATAAATGTTTTCACACTCTTGTTAACAAAAGTGGAAAAAATGTTAAACTAATTGAAATAGTTCAAATGTATTTTTGACATCTATAGCCGTTAATAACAGCGAACGAGTTAAGTCGGGTCACTCGTATGTCAAGGCACGCGTTTCAGGCCCTCTCAAAAAGGAGACGGTGTCTCACGAGGGACAAAAAAACGTGCAACAAGAACGGCAGTTGAAGACGGGAAGCGCGTTGGCCCGCCGGGCCGTCTCGTGCCGCACCAGGATGTCGGTGGTGGCGATGCAGCTGAGGCTCAGGTACTCCACGGCTCTCTGCTGCAGCTCCACGTCGGCGTTGCGCAGCTGGCTGTCCGAGCGCAGAACCTCCTGGATGGTGCTCTTCACCTCCGGGAACAGGTTGATGAACTTGATGTAAGCGGACAGCAGCAGCGCCCGCGTGGGCACCGAGCACAGGTGGAATTTGGAGTGCAGCAGGTTGAACTGGACCAGCGGGCTGAAGGACGACAACCACCACCACATGGATCAATCACACTTTAGTTTAGGGCGGGGCTAGGCAAGTTCGGTCCTAGAGAGCCGCAGTCCTGCATGATGATTTGAAACACGTGGCTTGCAGGCAGGAGACACCGAAAACTATCCCTGGTTTAGGGGGGGGGGGGGGTCGCAAACTTTTTAAGTTCAGCAAGTAAGCCAATCAAAAAGTTCCAGATATTTCATAAGCTATGATATATTATGTAAGGAATACTTTTTTTCCTGCATGCAGGTTCTCTTGAACATTCTTAAGTCTCCTACTTAACACATTGCGGGGGAGCCAGCGACGGCAAATCAGGTTGCGCATATTGACTTCATGTTTCTTGCTAAAATATGAACATTTCAAATTGTCTTCACTTTAACTCATTCACTGCCCTTGACGGCTATAGACGTCCAAAATACATTAAAACTATTTTTTAGTAGTTAACATTTTTTTTCCACTTTTGTTAACAAGAGTATGAAAACCTAGAAAAAAAATTGGGGTACATTTTAAACAATGAGGTAACTATTGAAGTCATGCGATTAATTACAATTTAAAAAAAAATTACCGCCTGACGCGATTAAAAAATATATACTGTATATAAAAAATTAGGGGCATCAGGTGATTAAAAATTTTCAGCATAATTAATTGCATGACTTCACTAGTTAACCCAAGATTAATCACAAATTTTATATCTGTTCTAAATGTACAATAAAAAAAAATATTCTAGGTTTTCATACTCTTGTTAACAAAAGTGGGGAAAAAATGTTAAACTAATAGAAATAGATCAAATGAATTTTTGACGTCTATGGCCGTCAATGGCAGTGAATGAGTTAATAATCTTGATATATTGTGTGTACGTGTGTGTTTTTAACAATCTCCCTTTTAAAATACTGGTAATAGAAAAAAAAATCTAAAATCGAAAGTAATTATCCATCAATTTGACATCTATGCAGTATGTAGCTTTATGACACCGTCATACATTTCTATGAGTTGACAATGATGATGGCCCTTCAAGGGAAAACATAATTGCTACGTGACCTTCAACCAAAAAGACTTTTGAAAGCCCTATTTCAAGACATTTTCATGCCAATAAAGGATTCCTTTAGTTTGGTGATTTTTAAGACTGCCCGTGATTTCAAACATCCTACAGTTAGGCAAATGCTAAATCGGATGATTTGCAGTTGGTACCTGGAGCGCGGATCTCCAGCAATCAGGTTGCCGAACTCCCCCAGGATGTAGCCGCCCACTTTCACCAAGTTCTCGTGGCAGGCGGGCGCTTGAAGAGCCTACCAGGAATTGACAGACGGTGACATGCAAGTCCGGGACGAGCGAGCCGGCGCGTCCTGCGCACTCACCTCGAAGACGGTCTTGGCGGCGTAGCCCTGCACGTCGTCGCGGTTGATGACGATCTGGATGACGCGATACCACACTTCCTCGCTCACGTGGTCGCCGGCCATGCGGATGAGGTTGAGGATGGTGTCCACGTACCAGGTGTAGTCCACCGCGTACTTCTCTGCCAGGATGGCCACCTTGAGCACCTGGCGGGGAGATGGAGAGGAAACTTGATATCTGATCAACTATAAAAAGTGTACACACCCCTGTTCAAATGCCTGGATTTTGTGATATAAAGTTCAATATATTTTTAAATAACTTTTTTTTTCACCATTTGCAAAATAACCTGTAATTTTTTTTAAATCCTTTCTAGGAGTTGCAAAAGTGTACACACCCCTGTTCAAATGCCTGGATTTTGTGATATAAAGTTCAATTTATTTTTAAATAACCTTTTTTTCACCATTTGCAAAATAACCTGTAAAAAAAATGCAATCCTTTCTAGGAGTTGCAAAAGTGTGCACACCCACTCTCATAAATGAAATTGTGGCTGTGTTGAGAATTAACCAGTCGCATTCAAACTAAGCACACATCTCACACCAGCTCAGTGGCCTAGTGGTACAGTGTCCGCCCTGAGACTGGGAGGTCGTGGGTTCAATTCCCGGCCGGGTCATACCAAAGACTATAAAAACGGGACCCATTGCCGCTCTGCTTGACACTCAGCAATAAGGGTTGGAATTGGGAGGTTAGATCACCATATGATTCCCGAGCGCGGCGGCTGCTGCTACTGCTGCTCACCGCTCCCTCAGGGGATGGGTCAAATGCGGAGAACGAATTTCGCCCCACTTAGGTGGGTGTGACAATCAGTGAATCTTATCTTATCTGCCACAATTTTAAGTCCCTCAAAATAATGCCAACTAAAGTTCAGAAGTTTAAGTAGGCCTTTCCTGACATTTCTCTTGACTGGAATTTTGAGCTGTTTGTCATTCCCTGCAACTTGACGAAGGCCAATTAATTGAGTTGTCAGGTCGTTGGTCACATTAATGGATGTTTTGAAATGATTCATTTTGCTCTTATTTATGAAGTTTTTTAAAAAGGCAGTTGAACAAAGGTCTGTAGACTTTTCATATCCACTTTAGTAGGACTTATTTCTGAACAAGTCGTTTTTTTTTTTTTTTTGCAGCAGAAACCCTCTAAGCAAGAACTGTAAGAGCTGCTGGGCTGGCGTGACGTACTATCTCCTCTCTGATGGAGTAGTCTGCGTTTTCCAGGTAGCTCAGCATCTCTGCCACGATCTGCTTGGCGTTGCTGCGGTCGCACATGGCGTAGAGAAGGTCCACCGCACGCTGCCGTACGCTCACGTCTCGCTCCGTCTGACAGTAAGTACATGTGAAAACATCATTTAAGGCTATTATCATCAACATAAGGCCAGCTCAGAAAAAGTCCCAAAGATGTAAAGGTGTGAAGATTAATTTTATTGATATTACGACTCACAGGGGACATACATCCATTTACTGTAAGCAATTTTAGCAGGCTGCTTACCAACTACATACTGTACGAAATTAGGTTGAAAATGATTTTTCTACAGGAGTAATTTGCCATTTTTAATTCTGAAAAAAAAAATCTTAAAATACACATTTTGATTTGAAGTGTTTTATTTGTTTATTAATCCTTTTTCTGTTGTCGTGTTGGGACGGTTCTTACCCCCAATATGTGCAGTATTCAATTAAAAAACAGGATCTGCACTTTTTTAAATTGAAGAAAAAATATGATCTTAAGAACACATTAAAAAAAAAAAATTTTTAATCTTATTTATTTTTCTGGTGTTGATTTTTTACTCCAGCGCAAGCAATTATGGCAGGTTGCCAACTCCCACTACTTTAATGCAGACAACCACGTGATGTATAAGGAAAAAATATATATATTAAGGTAGCACAGTTTTGAAAAAAAAAATCTATCTTTAGGTAAATATTTTTTTAAATAAATGTGCTATAGGAAATTAAACAGAATATAAAGTTAAGCAGTACATGAATTATTCTACTTCAGTAATGTATACGGTACTTTAATGTACATTTTCAATCAATCAATCAGATTATATATTTCTGTAGCACGCGGTATGTATTAAAATGCAGCACAAATGGCTTCATGCTAAGCAAAGAATTTTTGCTAGTTTTACAACAAAATGTTCATCTTAGCTTGAACTGTTTTCCCTCGACAAGAAATATTTTCAAGATAAATTAACACTCCCAAAACATTTTTTTTTTTTTACTTTTTTTTCTCCCCATATGTCTGAAAATCATAGTACAGCCGATCCCCGCTATTTGGAGGGAATAGGGACCGGCCAGGCCCACGAAAAGTGAATAATCCCTGTATAATTAATAAGCATGAGGGGGAAAATACTTTTTTTCAAACCCAAAAAATATTCAAAAACTGCTGATAAACATTCACTATTTTTACTCTATTCACACATAAAACCGGGTCAAAACAGGAACAAAATATTTTAACTTTTTTTTTATTATTATTATTCGCAAATCCAGGGTGCCAAACTGCGGAAATGTGGGGGGTTGACTGTCATTTTTATGTTGCTTGTTGCACATAATCCCCTTTAAATATGCGTGCACTACATTTTCAGTTGTATTTCTGCAATTAGCCAATTAGAAGCAGCGGGTGCGGCTGACCTTGAGAGCGTTGATGACCGTGTCGATGTGCGTCTTGACGGCCTCGTGGGAGAACTCGGAGCTAGCAAGCGTGCACATGCTCTCCAAGGCCAAGTAGCGCAGGTTGGTCTCGCGGTGCTGCAAGAACTGACCCAGCTGGTTGCAGGCTCGCACCAGCAAGGTGGGCTCACTGTTGGACGACAACATCGGAAGATTGGAAATCGTTTCAAGGGGCCGTTTGACAAGCCAGAGTGATTCAGAAAACAGGGCAAAAGGCTGGAAGGATGACTTGAGCCTTCTTCTCAAATGCATTAGTTGTAGTTGAATGTGTTGAAAAAGAAGATTGAGGCAAAAATCGAACCTTAAACTTGAACCTTTTCGAGCAACTCCAAACACAAGTTTTTGTCATGTTTTCAGTTCAAGTAAACCTATACAGTCAATCGGGTTGCCCGGAATACGCTGGAGCTTTTACCGTGGTTTACAAATATTTGTGACAATTTTGTGTTTGCTGAAGGCCTCGTTCGTACCTGTCGTGGTGGATGATGAGCGAAATGGCTTCGAAGAGAACGGCGTTCTTGGCGTTGGAGTGCTGAACCTTCTTGGACTTGGGAGGCTCCTGGGCTTTATTCAAGATGGTCTCCAGACATTCTGTCAAGCGACTTCGCAGCGCCGCGTCCTCTGTGGACGACAGCGGAAAGATAACTCGCCTACTTACTTTATGGTATCTTCAATTTGGGGTTTGATTAAAAACTCAAAAGTCAAACAACTCAGGAGCCGCCCTTGATTTTAAAATAGAAGAGCCAAGTCATTTGTAGATAAGATACCAAAAAAAGGGTTGAACTGTATAGGGATAGACGATTATCTACGCCGACGAATATATTCAGCATTTTGACGAATATCTGCATTTTGATTTTATCGGCCATTTTGAAGAATCATATGCCCTTTAATAGATATATATTTTTAAAAGTGTTAACTTCAGGGCACTAATTATTTAAGTTTTCAGAGATGCTGTTGGCTCTGCACCACCTGTTTTTGTTTGAAATAATAATAAAAGATAAATAAACTTTTAACACTGTACGTCAGATATTTTGAAATTTTGGAAAACTTTATTTACTGTAGAAAAGAATAGGTAGCTATTTAATTAAGTTTTTATTTAACTTTTGAAAACATACTACTGCCCCTGGGAGATCCCTGAACTTTTTGTTGATGACTGGTTGTTGTTGTTTTTTAATCCAATATTTAACTAACCCTAAAAGTTGTTTAATAAACTTTTCTTTTATTCAAAAAAAATTAAAGAGCTCTTTAAAAAAAATGTTAATGTCAATGTTTTCCCTTTTAGAAAATGAATATCGGCTCCATATATCGGTTATTGGCGTCCTTGACTAATAATAATCGGCATCGGCTGTGAAATAACCATATCCGTCTAGCTCTAGTATAAGAAATATATAAAATAATAAAAAAATGCTCACTCTTAATTTTATTATTTAATCATAATTAATTGGCCATTTATTTTTGAAACGACAAATTTTAAAAGGTTTTTACCTGCTTATTTCCCCCTAATTTAGGCATTTTACATGTGAAATAATATTTTAACAATAAAAATCCATGCTCATTTTTAATGGGCTAAAAATGAGCTTGATTATAAATATTTAACCAATTATTTAATTAATCAAATACATTTGAAAAGTTTATCATTACAAGTGTTTCGATGTAGTTTATTCTAACTATAAAGTAGGCAATGCCCATGTTTAATTCTATCTAAATGTAATTTAATGAAGTAAAATGTTTAAAACACTTTACGACTGCCTGTAAGGTTTTATGTTGGCTACTCTTGGCAACAAAAGATGTCAATTGATTTTTTTCAAGGAAACCATTTTTGGCATGGGAAATTTGAAATAACTGCAAGTGTCCTTTAAGTTCATTTTTAATATTGACTGAAATGGTGACTAATGTATGATTATATAAACAGTTTTTGTTTTGAGTAAACCTAAAAGGATGCTAACAGATTCCAAATGTGTGTCGACAGGTGCAAAAAATGAACTTTACTATAATACTCTAATTGACTGCATCTAAAAGTCCTATGATCTTTAGTGTTTACAACTGGCCATGGAATGGAACTCACTTGGAAATCCACTGTACCTAAATCACAAATCTCAAAGTATAAGCAATATCATCAATATTACTAATCACCAAACGTGTGCAGCTAAGACTTGTAGCGCACATGTGCAAAAACGTAAAGAATAAAAGAAAAAATACCAGGTGGAGGGTAGCACTGCAGCAGTCTCAGCAGTTTCACCGAGAGCCACGGCGCTGCCACAAAGTAGTATGTGTAGTCCTGAAGGTCGATGGAGGCCGACGTCACAATCTGTACAAAATATTTCAAGGTAATGTGTTTTATTAAAAGCAGACCCCCCCCCCCGCCCGCAAACTAGCTGCCGAGTGACACCCACCCTGCTGAGTCGGGCCACCGCCAGCGACACGGACGTTTTGAAATCATCCGGACTCTTTTGGGCCAGCCTGCTGATGAGGCTGGTGGCCGCCGTCACCACGCCCTGAAAACAAACATGTCGGTCTTGGAAATAACCAAAATGAACCCAAAAAGTCTGCAGCCATGTTAGCATTGTAAACGACAATCTCGTCTTCATTGGATAAATAAAGGTTCGATAAAATTTAAAAAAAAATCCAATCAAAATGACAAAATTCCTGTGTCTTTTCAGGCATGGCTTCTTCAGACTTTGTTTGAGTATCATTATTGGTAATAAAACCGTACTTTACTTGGTATCATGAAAGAATGACACAACTGGATGGATTACACAAGTATCGGTATCAATATTAGTATCAATCTTGCTGTTGATGATACTAGCATCTCTTAATAAGGGTGCATGTAGTATAAGCAATTATCAGTAGGGATAGACCGATAATCGGCGCCGATATTTGACGAATATCGGTATCTGCCTTTTTTTCAAACTCTGACGGCCAATAAAAGGTAAAGCTAAAACCATTTATTCTCAGGGAACTATTTATTTAAATTTTCAGTTAACTTTATAAGAGATGCTGCTGACCCTGGGAACCTTCTGAACATTTTGTTTTTGTTCAACATTAAAACAAAAGAAATGTAAAAGTTTATGGTTTCAGGTATTTTTAAATTTTGGAAGAAAAACAATTATTGTAGAAAACTATAAAGAGCTATGGTAGTTTAACTTTTTAAGATGTACTGATAACATTGGGAGCTCCCTGAACTTTTTTTTTTAAGTCTATTGTCTAAAAAAAAAATCTACATTTTGACAAGTCTAAAAAATTGTTCAATAAGCAATAATGCTTTAAGACATTACAACAAAGTCAAGATTTGCATTTATTTATTTATTTATTTTTAAGCATCGGTATTGGCCCTAGGAAAAAACGTATCGTCTATCTCTAATTATGAGTTGAAACTCAATTGGATGGATTTAAGCGGTTATACAATAACAATCAATAACAATAATAATAACTCAAGATGCACTGATACCAGCAGCCTCAATTTGATTTGGTAGACAAGAAGCTGGAGTTCCTAACAGCCTTCAAGAGAAAAGGTTTGTCGCGGGTGTGAGAAGTGTTACCAGATGCTGGTCGTTGAGCAGGTGGACCACCCTGGACGTCCACTCGCCCATGGACACCAGGTCAGGTGACGTCTTGTTGAGGCGGAGGAGGCAAAGCGCCGCACTCTGCTTCACGCTGTCCATCGTGTCCCTGAATTGGGAAAAAAAACAACAACAAGCTGCTCACTCTCTGGATGAAGCTTTCTCAAACTTTAGGCGAGTCATTTTTCCTCCGTCACGTGTCATCCCATGTGTCGGAACGCACATTTCTAAATGAAGCGATATCATTTGCTGCTAATTTTTGCGGCCGAGAACCAGCGCTCGGGCCACAGAGACGGGGGACACGCACCCGGCCACGAGGATGCGGGGGATGTCGGTGGCGAAAGCCTCGGCCATCTCGCGGCTGCCCACGTTGGCGATGCAGTGAAGCGCCAGGTTCATGAAGGTGGGGTTGCGGCTGCTCAGGTCGTTCTTGATGCCGTTGTTGATCAGGCGGATCAGGTCGCTGTTGGAGTTGACCAGCACCGAGATGAACAGGTAACCCTGAAGGCAACACGGGGCAAAACGAAACATTCACAGACATCCTGTAAAAGGTTTTTTTAGAACGTGCTTCAAGAAGAGACCGATTTTTTTTTTTTTTATATATGACATATATGAACTATATTTCTTTTTGCTGGAGCAAATTAGTGCCATTTCCATTTATTTCAAAACGGAAAGGTGGCACAACGAATAAACTCAATCATAAACCTGTGGTTTTTTTTCTTTTTTTAAGACAAAAAAAGGTTGTGCTAAAAAGAAAATCCACAGGACGATATAGATTTGTAGACAAGATTATTATTTTTTCGCCATCAATCATAAACAATCAAATCATAAACAATTGTAAGAGGATTGTCATGAAGATGTCATTTTTAGCTGTTTGAGGCTTACAATTTGTTTCTCTGTGTACTTGTTTGAGCTGAGCAGGTTGACGGCCTCCATGTGTCCAAAGTCGATATCGTGGCCCAGGAGGAAGATGAAAAGCAGCTTGCACACATACTTTTTCTTGCTGTAGCCATCCAGAGCCTTGTCACCTGTAGTACAAACATGAATTTTCATGATTGTGTTTCAGAGGAAACTTCAACCGGAGGGGACAAATAAATAGCCATCTTCAAGCAAGCACTTGTTGCCTCTTATTTGGAGAACTGTGGGGTTGTTGTTTTTTAATGTACACACTCGTGTTAGTTACCTTTAAATTTTGATCGGATGTTGGCCAGTTCCTTGTTTATCCTTTTGATCTCTGCCTCTTTACTTTTACCTGAAATCAAACCCCCCAAAAAGTCAGTTACAATATCAAAGATCGTCGACTTCCTCTTGGATCAATTCATGTTAGGCGCAAACAATTGACAGTAAAAATATATTCAAGATGGCTACCTCACATTTGCTTACAATTTCGAGACTGTACCCAGGAATTGTGATGTTAATAACATGACATTGTAATATCAACGTCATTCAATAAGGGACTTTGTGAAATGTTCTTTTGATAATGAAGTTGTACAAAGGGGTGATTGTTGCATCAGATATTTTTAGTTTATTAGACATAATAATTATTTTTCTATCAAACATCAATAGTTTTGGAAAAGGGGGGCATTCTTTTCACATTATCTGAAAAGGAAAAAAAATCCAGATTACATCACATTTCCTGTAATTTTCTGTTTATTTGTAATATGATACCCAAACAATACTGTGTGACTCAAACATCACAAAAGCGATGATCTCATAATCAAGTATCAATATATGGATTAAATCGAGTAAAACAGTGACAAGTGAGTACAATTCGATAGAGTTACTATTCTCAAATACTCCTGAAATGACGTGTGTTATTTTCAAAGTGTGGTGATCACGCCCTTCGTCGTGAAGATAGCAGCTTGCAGCTAGCAGCTAATTAGCTCGCCAGCTAGCTGTCAAAAAGTCTGGGATTTATTTGCACTTCAAATTTACGATTTATAAGCCTGCAAAGACCCGGAGACATCCTGGTTCACTCAATAATGTCCACAAAAGCCTCCTCGATTGTAGATGAGCACGTCATAAAGTCTGCTTTTATGTTATCTGGGCGGCTAAATTAGATAAACTTACAGTTCCTGATGTCGGAGATGAACACGGCCAGGCCGCGCATTCCGTCCCCTTTCGACACCGCCGGCATGTCGTCGTTTCCCTGCTAAGGCCACACGTCCCTTCCCCTCGTCCACACAAGCTCCCACCGAGCAGCAGACGCCGGCTTTCCGCGCTGTAGTGTAGCCGGCCAGCAAGCGACGACGGGCGGCTTGAGCGACTTCAGCGTCCCCGCAAGGACCCAGACAGACAGGAAGCACATGGGCCGCGATCCATACCAAGAGAGATATGACCTCACACATGGGCAGCGCACGATTTTGTTCACCCCAAAGTGCTTTGGCACAGGGGAGTCCTGTAGTTTGGATTGGATTTGTTTAGTTTTAGGGCATTCAATCATTCTGGACGAGTGGACTATACATTTTGTTACATTGATTTAATCTAAATAATAAACACAATATTTAAAGGTTTTATTTATTCAAAAATAAATCCTATGCAAAATGTTTAGACAACAATAATACACAGTATACTGATTTTAAATCAGTTTTAACGTATACTTAACATTCATAGCTTGTGCAAAAACAAACAAAAAAAAATAATAATAAAGCTATTCATAGCTTGAGCATTACTTGCTAAAATGCCCTATTTAAGTAGTTGGTAGCTATTTTAAACACGTCTTGTAAACCACCCATCCAACATTTTGTCACTTGAGCAAAATTACAACTCACCATAACATTTGGATAAAACACCATTTAAAAAAAATGCTTCTAATAATAAAACAGAAGAAGACAAAGGTGTATTTATTAATATGCAACAAAATTTCACAATTTAGCTGTTTTGATTTTTAAAATGACAAATTAATCAAATTAATTGTATTTGTTGCCCTGTTTTAAACAGATTAAATCTAATTATAAGATAGACAGACAGACTTACAGATAGATAGATAGAACTAAGTATGTTTAGGCAAGGTAACTATTTACATAGCACATTTCATATACAGGTACAAGGCAACTCAGTGTGCTCACACAACAAGCATTTACAAACAACACAATTAAAGACATTAAAGCAACGTAAAGAAATAAAACATAGTGACTTTTTTTTTTTAATCGAGCAATTCAAATTCAACCCACGCAGAGTGCAAAGTGTATAAAATTGCCCATTCTCTAAAATATTATGGAAAGAAGTTCACAATTTAATTCCGTTTGGAACCACATCTATCATTTTACTTTGAATAAATTACGGGCCCACAGACTATCCACTTGTGACCAAAATTAAAAAAAAAAAAAAAATCTTTATTGTCATCATATTGTTGATGTTGTCTAAATTGAATACACATGTGTTTGAAAACTGGAAAAACACTCTTGCATTTTAGAAAATAAAATTTAAAGCTCCAGCGCCCCTCGCGACCCTTGTGAGGAAAAGTGGTTAAGAAAATGGATGGATGGATGGAAAATTTAACAATAATGATAATAGCAAGAACTTACGGATCCACTACTGTATGCGATCTTTTCCTACAATCTGAGCAACCCAAACATTTTTCTTCAGTGTCTTTTTTGTTGTTGTCAAATGCTCCTCTTGAATGAATCTCTTACAACAAACTAAGAAGGCAAACGTTTTTCACGAGTGTGTTCTTGCATGAGATGTTAAATTTGACTTTACAGAGAATCTTTTATCACAAACTGAGCAGGCGAAAGGTTTTTCCCCAGTGTGTGTTCTTGTGTGCCTAATTAGACTTTGCTTTACGGAAAATGTTTGACCACAAACTGAGCAGGGAAAAGGTTTCTCACCAGTGTGTGTTACTGTGTGCAATTTTAAATTTGTCTTAGCAGCAAATGTTCGACCACAAATTGAGCAGGCAAAAGGCTTCTCCCCGGTGTGCGTTCTTGCGTGCGTTGTTAAATTTTGCTTTACGGTGAACGTTTTACCACAAACTGAGCAGACAAAAGGTCTCTCACCAGTGTGTTTTTTGACATGTGTTGTTAACTGTACCTTGGCAAAGAAGCTTTGATCACAAATGGAGCAAGCAAAAGGTTTTTCTCCAGAGTGTCTTTTTGTGTGCCTTTTTAAGGCTTCCTTTGCCGTAAAGGTTTTATCACAAACTGAGCAGGCAAAAGGTTTTTCTCTAGTGTGTACTCTCGTGTGCCTATTTAACTCTTCCTTTGTATTAAAGGTTTTACCACAAGCCGAGCAAGGAAAAGGTTTTATTCCGGTATGTGTTCTTGTGTGTACCATTAAAGTATTTTTATTAGTGAATCTTTTTTCACAAACTGAACAGGAATAAGGTTTTTCTCCAGTGTGTGTTCTTGTGTGTCTTGTTAGTTGCCCATTCCCACTGAACCGTTTACCACATACTGAACATACATAAGGTTTCTCTCCAGTGTGTGTTCTTGAGTGCCTTCGTAATTCTATACTACTAGCAAATGTTTTATCACAAACTGAGCAAGCAAAGGGTTTTTCCCCAGTGTGTGTTCTCGTGTGTGTTGTTAGGTTATCTTTCCTCGAAAACTCTTTACCACATACTGAACAGACAAAAGGTTTTTCCCCAGTGTGTGTTCTGATGTGCATTCTTAAATGCGTCTTTCTAGAGAATCTTTTCCCACAAACGGAGCAGACGATACGTTTTTCTCCAGAGTGTGTTGTTCTGTGTTTCTTCAAGGATAACTTGTTGGCAAACGTTTTGTCACAGTGAGAACATTTCACTCGTCTCTTGCCAGTGTGACGCGTTGTATCACTTTTCCAATGTTCATCATCATCATCATCATCAACAGAATCATCATCGCCACATTTGGAAGAGTGTGACGTCATGTCGTCACCTGAAAGTGGCGCTAAAAGGCCGTCTGATTGTGATCCTCCATCATCATCATCATCATCATCATCATCATCTTCACTCTTCACACTAACAACAGTCAGCGGAAACTTGGTGATTTCATCCTCCTGCTCTTCTTCTTTAATGTGAGGAGGTTCTAACTCCTCCTCTTTAACATGAGAGAGATTTAGCTCTTCTTCCTTCATCTGTGGAGCCTCCTTCTCTTGAATTTGTGGAGACTCCTGTTCCTCGGGATGGAGATCTTCTTCGCGGAGGTCTGCAGGACACAAGAAAACAATAGTCAAGCTTTGCTCAGTCAAGTCTTAGGTTGCATTTTATTGTTTCTAAAATGTCTTGCCAATGTTTAACGTAATATAAAATGAACTGAAGAAGATGGTTGGATTAAAGGTGAATTGTCTTCAACAAATAAGTGTTGTCCAGTTGGCTTGACAATGAGCAAAAGAGTTCAATCAGCTACGGCACTTTGCAAACAAATGCTTGGCGTCTTCTCTCAGAGCTGGAAAAAGAAGACAGCCCTGACAGCAAGAATTAAATGGAACTAAGCACTCACTACTTATGAAATGTCCCACAGATGGGGCTCAAGGCAAATTTACAGTTTATCTGACAAAATTACAACTCATAGTAACTGAGTACTAACATAGTAAGCTCACTATGTTAGTACATAAATTAGTCAAAGATAAGTAAAGCCTAAATGTGTGCCCGCCCAGCCTCTGCCTTATCTGGCTTCTATAAGTCTGCACGCAGAGGTTGATGTTGTGCCATTTCCTGGTCCTGCACCATCTCTTCCAGGAGCTCCTCGCGCATGCGCAGATGCGTTATGCACCTCACGAGCACCCGTGCGCAGGTGACGTAGGGCAGATTGAAAACAAATACATCAATTCAAAACATATTTTACGTGGTTGGTAAGCAAGAGAGAGGAACAAGTGAACAAACCTGCTCTGTGCAAGTCAACTGGAGCATCCAACTTGCAAAGCTCGTCCAGTAGACCACTTTGTGGTTTGACGTCCTCTTCTGTTCCACAAAGTTCCTCCTTGTACTCTGCTGTCTTTCTTGCACACATTTTCACGCCAATATTTGCACTCAATTGATCTCCTCTTGGCGATATATTGCAAACACGCGCGTCTCTTCGTTAGCGCCTAGCAAGCACAGCAAAGTTAGCCAGGGAAGCTTTAACGCGCACACAAGCGAGTTTATCCACACACGAAATTATAATTTCTTCTGGTTTAGTCCAGTAATGTAGTGGTGGACTTACTATGTCGTGGATTAAGTACGTTTAGAGTGTTAATTCGAGAGGAACGGTCGTTGAGCGTGTCCAAGTCACGATCTGCCGGGCCTACACATCGGCAATGCGCATATGCACTCGTCGGCCATTTTGATGACCTTGCACGGCAACTCCACTAGGACAAAATACGTATTAAGCACCTGCACAATGCACATGCATAAGAAAAGTGTAATAAGTATATAAGGCAGAGCTGGTAAGAATTAAGTAAAAAGTAAATAAATAAATAATACATGAGTAAGTGTAAATAAGGATTCAATGAGAAGAACACTCAAGTACTAACTGTTGCTGCTGATATTTACATTTTTCCCACCAGTGCAAAAACAAAGAAAGTATTGTGCAAATTCAGCCATTGTGGAACAATATCTCTGTTTACTACATTTATCCAACAAATTACCGTTTTGCAAATGTTGAAGATGATTCTAGAGATGTAAGAAAGCCACTAGAAGAAAACTGGAACTTTGATTTTTATTTTAATAGCCTTATGTAAAAATAAAATACTGTAAAACAAACAGTCAATTGCACAGGAAACAAAGCCAACCAAAATGGCGCAGGGTGAAGTCGCAGTTTATCAAGCCAATGTATTTTCTTTTTTTTTTACAAGACAAATGTAATTCAAAGAAATTCATGTCATGAAAACAAAACAAAAACACTTATTACATTTTTTTTAATAATTCCACCCAGTCAAGCCAACAAAACAATTACTCTGTTTAAAGAGGGTGCTGAGTGATACAGGACAGCAAATCTACAAACCTTGTTGACAGAATGGCAAGTACTTTACACAAATTTTAATAAACTGATGGAAAACCACTCATTTGCATTTTTGAAAATGAAGCTTAGCAATATATTAAAAAATATTATAAATTGTGAATGTCCCTCAAACTTTGGATCTATGCTCTCCATTATGAATTTTATGCAAGACAATATTTGTCTTTGCCACTGATTGTACGTGCGTCACCTGCATGGCGATCATGTTGCAAGCTTCTGCGCTGGCTTTTTTTTCTTTCTGTCCTTTTTCTTTATTATATCTCCCTCCCCTCACACACATTTTGGTATTTCAGATTTTATATTTGCAGCTGCTTTTTTTCTACAGTATGAATGCAATTTGTTTTTAATGTTCAGCTACTGTTCACTAAAATTGTACTGTATTTGTGAGGCACGTTTGTTTAAATATACTGCATTGTACTATTTAAAAAAAAAATTAGAATTCTCAACTCAACTTTATTTATAAAGCACTTTAAAACAAGCATTGCTGTATGCAAATGCTGTGCATTGGAACAGAAATCGGTCATGCGGTAAAGATAAGTAAAACAAGAAAAGAAAACAAATATTATACGTATGTATGCAAATACATAAACTTTATATCAATAAATTAATAATAATGACGGTAAATGAGTGAGTGAATAATTGTTGTGAATGTGTGTGAATAATAATTAAAAATGTATTATTTACAGCCTCTAGTGTGAAACCCTTGCGCGTCTTTGTGTGGTCGGTAAATTTTGACGGTGGCTTGTTACTTTAAATTAATTTAAATATTGCTGCCGCAAAGGATTGTGGGTAACATACAAAAGAGGGCCGGTAATCACTTAATCTATTACAAGAAATATGTTTTTAGTGCGTTTTATAAAATGTTCCTCTTGAATGAGTCTCATCACAAACTGAGCAGACGAAAGGTTTTTAGCCAGTGTGTGTTCTTGTGTGCATTGTTAAGGTTGCCTTTACGGAAAAAGTTTCTCCACAAACTGAGCAGACGAAAGCTTTCTCCCCAGTGTGTATTCTTGTGTGTTTTTTTAAATCACTTTTGAAAGAAAACCGTTTATCGCAAACTGAGCATGCAAAAGGTTTTTCCCCAGTGTGTCTTGTGCTGTGTTTTTTTAACTGTATCTTTGTACAGAATGTTTTACCACAAACTGAACAGGCAAAAGGCTTTTCGCCACTGTGTGTTTTTGCGTGCCGAACTAAACTTTGCTTGAAAGTAAAAGTTTGACCGCACACTGAGCAGACAAATGGCTTTTCTCCAGTGTGAATTCTTGAGTGCATTATTAAATCTTTATTTGTATACCATGTTTTACCACAAACTGAGCAGAGAAAAGGTTTTTCCCCAGTGTGTGTTATTATGTGTTTTTTCAATCCACTTTGGTAAACAAACTGTTTATCGCAAACTGAGCAGACAAATGTTTTTTCCCTAGTGTGTGTTCTTGTGTGAATTTTTAAATCTTCATTTGTATAATATGCACGACCGCAAACTGAGCAGACAAAAGGTTTCTCACCAGTGTGTATTCTTGTATGCATTGCTAATTTTTTCTTAACAGAAAATTTTAGACCACAAACTAAGCATGCATGACGTTTTTCCTTAGTGTGTCTTTTTCTGTGCACTTTTAAATAGGCCTTTGTAGAAAAGGTTTTCCCACAAACTGAGCAGACAAAAGGTTTCTCACCAGTGTGTCTTCTTGTGTGTATCTTTAAATGCGTCTTTCTAGAGAATCTTTTGTCACAAACTGAGCAGGCAAAAGGTTTTTCACCAGTGTGTGTTTTTGTGTGGCTTGTCACATGTGACTTCCTCGCAAAGGTTTTACCACAAACTGAGCAAGCATAAGGTTTTATTCCTGAGTGTATTATTGTGTGCTTTTTTAAAGCATCTTTTATAGCAAACTGTTTACCACAAACTGAGCAGGCAAAAGGCTTTTCTCCACTGTGTATTCTTACGTGTCTGTTCAAGGTTGACTTGTCGAAAAAAGTTTTGTCACACTGAGAACATTTCACTCGTCTGTTGTCAGCGTGAGACGTCATATCACCTTTTGAGGGTTGATCATCATCATAGTCAGAAGAAGAGTGTGAGGATCTGTCGTCACCATCTGAAAGTGGAGCTACGAGGCCCTCAGCATCTTCACTCTTCACACTGACACCATTCAATGGAAACGTGGTGATGTCATCCTTTTGCTGTTCTTTCTTTATGTGTGGAGGCTGTGGCTCCTCCTCCTCCTCTTTAATTTGTGGGGGGTGTGGCTTCTGATGGTCAGTTTGGAAATTTTCTTCGCTGACATCTGTAGAACACAGAGAGACAAACTCCAGTCCAGTTGCCCTCATTCAACTGTTGCAAATTACCATGACAACGACTGACAATCTGCAAAGACATAAAAAAGATTTGCAGAAGGAGGAGAACTAGACCTAGAAACTAGACCCCCTTTTAGGCAGTCTAGAGTTTCGTCTCCCTTTTGTGACCAAATTGGCAATGAGCTGATCATGGAACACACAGGGAGAAGCAGCAAGTCTACCATATTCACAAACACGCTAGAATAACACTTGAAAATTGAGATGCAGCTATCTTAAGGCTGAGTGGTCTACTTTCTGTAATTGCCAAATGCGTTGGCATGGCAGCTGTGTCCGACGGAACACCCAGAAAGGCGCAAGACGGCCACAAACAGCACAGGATTGTGTTGCGCTGCCACGAAAATTGAGATGCACCTATTTTTACGACAAGCGACAGTCTACAAAAATAAGAGCCTTAAAAGCCCAAAAATTTCCGTGCCACACAAAAAGTAGCCCATTCATTCCAAATGACATATTCAAAAAAACTTTTAACATCGTTCCAATTTCTAAAAGACTTCAACTCAGTTAACCTTGGGAAAAATTTCTGCTGTGTCAAAAATGTCCACACAGCAACGTTCGTAGCCAATAGGGCTGCCGGCGGTGAAGATGGGGATTTGTAGGTCCAGTGATTCTAGCGTGAGAGCAAGTGGTAGTTAGGGCTGGGGAAGTAGAAGAGCCGAACCGCTAGTTGACCTGCACCGTTGCAGAACATCTGTCCCACCCTATCCAAGTACCTGGACGCTGGCCTTGGGATGAATTTACTCGGAAGTGTGCGCTGTGGTGTTTCCCGTCTCTGACTCCGGACCTAACCGGTGAAAGGTGGTGGCAGCATACAGCTAAGCTGCGGTTTAGTTAACCTGAAAATGTTTATTGCAATTATGGGACCACCCCTTTAATTTCTAGATTTTTTTTTGACCGATTCAAACCATTCCAACTTTAAATTGTTCTCCTACTCCACGTTTTTTTTTTTGTTCTTCAAAGCAAACGTATTTTTTTTTGACAGCATCAAACAGTTCCAATGTTAAACGTTGAGAACAAAAGGTGTCGTGTCGTGAAAGGTGTGAAGCTTATTTACTGCCATGGAGGCGATGATTTATTGCTTGGGAGAGACGCTGCAACTAAAGCGGCACTAGTAGCCGTTGAGGCTCGGTGCTAACTGGCTGGTTAAATGGCATCCGCACAAAAGTGCTGTAAGCAACACATTAGCTTGTGTGCGTTCAGTCAGTCTCTACGGTTATACACTATTGGAAAAATCAAAAACCTATTATTCTCAGTTTGGCTATTCAATCAATGTATTTTGAGGTGGAAAAACATCCATTACCAAAACCTCTGCAATGGAGAGCTTCACGGTCACCCCTGGATCCACATAATGATGAGGGGACACCATCAGCTCCACCTAGTAGTACACATCATTGGATGTTAATAGTGTCAAATTAAATTTAACCTAAAAAGCTAACAAGGTTCTCATTAAAATAAGCGCAGGAAATGAGGGGAATAAGTGAACAAACATGCTCTCTGCAAGACAACTCGAGGTTACAACTTACAAAGCGCGATCAGTTGATAGTGTGGCTTGATGTCTTTTTCTGTTCCACAAAGTTCCTCTTTGTACTCTGTGGTCTTTCTTGCATTCATTTTTTACACCTGATCACAATAGCGATGTGTTGCTAACACGCGTCTCTTTGTTAGCGGCTAGCAAGCTAAGCTAATTTAGCCAGGGAAGCTTCAACATGCACCCAGACCAGTTTGCCTGGACACGAAGTTTGAATTTATTCTGCTTTAGTCCAGCAAAATTGTGACGAACGTAATATGTCGTGGTTTCAGTCTGTTTAGTAGTCATTCGAGAAGAACCATTGCATTTAGTGAGGCGCGTGTCCAAGTCACGATCGGTAGCGCCTCCATAATTCACAGTGCGCATGCGCAACACGCCTGAAAGCAAAACAAAATACATCAAAAAATGCCACGGACTACCAACTTTTGGGTTCCACACATCAGCGTTGCTTCCGGCCACAGTTGGACGCGTTCCAACACTCACACCCCCAATCCTGCGCCCCCCACCCCCAAACTAACTTGCCCAATGTCAGCATGTTTGTGATTGATTGATTTATTAGTTTTGGTTAAAAAACAAACAACACAAACCAACAAAAACAGTTGTCAATAACAAATAAAACCAATACAGAATTGTACAGGAAAAACAAAGCTGACTGAAAAAGCACACACCTTTTTTTTTTTAAACAAGACAAATGTAATTAAATGAACATCATCCGGGCGCCAATACAAATTTTATCCACTCATTTAGTGAAACTAATTCATGAAAACAAAAACAAAACACATTTTTAAACAAAAACAAACTTGTTAAACAAAAAAATCCAGTCAAGTAAAAAAAAAAAAAAAAACACTACATGGTTGTGCTGAGTGATCAGTACAGTTGCAAACCTACGGCAAGTACTGTACACAAACGTTAATAAACTGATGGAAAACCCTTCATTTGCATTTTTTGAAAATGAAGTTTAACGATATATCAGGATCATTTGACACTCAACGATTGTGAAAGTCATTCAAACCTTGAATCTATCTGCACCATTATGTATTTAGCAAGATTATATATAGATAGATAGATAGATAGATAGATAGATAGATAGATAGATAGATAGATAGAGAGAGAGAGAGAGAGAGAGATTTCGGATATTAATGTTGCAAATGATATGATGTGACCGATGTAACCTGTATAATGTGTCCCAAAGTAAAAATGAATAAAACTAATATGCCGTAAAGGATTGTGGACTGGATAATATACAAAAGAGGGCCGGTGATCACTTACATTATTACTACAAACTCAGCAAGGAAAATAACTTTTCAGTGTGTTTTATCCAATGTTCTTCTTGAATTAATCGTATCACAAACTCAGAATGTAAAAGGGTTTTAGCCAGTGTGTGTTCTTGTGTGCATTGTTAAGGTTGCCTTTACGGAAAAAGTTTCCCCACAAACTGAGCAGACAAAAGCTTTCTCCCCAGTGTGTATTCTTGTGTGTTTTTTTAAATCACTTTTGAAAGAAAACCGTTTATCGCAAACTGAGCATGCAAAAGGTTTTTCCCCAGTGTGTCTTGTGGTGTGATTTTTTAACTGTATCTTTGTACAGAATATTTTACCACAAACTGAACAGGCAAAAGGCTTTTCGCCACTGTGTGTTTTTGAATGTCTAAATAAACTTTGCTTGAAAGTAAAAGTTAGACCACACACTGAGCAGACAAAGGGTTTTTCTCCAGTGTGAATCCTTGAGTGCATTATTAAATCTTTATTTGTATGCCATGTTTTACCACAAACTGAGCAGAGAAACGGTTTCTCCCCACTGTGTGCGATTGTATGTTTTTTTAATTCACTTTGGTTAAAAAAACGTTTATCGCAAACAGAGCAGGCAAGAGGTTTTTCCTTTGTGTGTGTTTTTGTGTGCCTTTTTAAATCTTGATCTGCATAAAATTTCCGCCCACAAACTGAGCAGACAAAAGGCTTCTCACCAGCATGTATTCTTGTGTGCAATGTTAAATATTTCTGTCGAGAAAATTTTAGACCACAAACTAAGCATGCATGACGTTTTTCTCTAGCGTGTACTAGAGTGTGCTGTTTTAAGCTGTCTTTGGTAGACAATCTTTTCCCACAAACTGAGCAAACAAAAGGTTTCTCACCAGTGTGTCTTCTTGTGTGCATCTTTAAATGCGTCTTTCTAGAGAAACTTTTGGCACAAAGTGAGCAGGCAAAAGGTTTTTCACCAGTGTGTGTTTTTGTGTGGCTTGTCACATGTGACTTTTTAGCAAAGGTTTTACCACAAACTGAGCAAGCATAAGGTTTTATTCCAGAGTGTATTCTTGTGTGCTTGTTTAAATCACCTTTTATAGCAAACTGTTTACCACAAACTGAGCAAGCAAAAGGTTTTACATCACTGTGTAATCTTTCGTGTCTTTTCAAGGTTGACTTGTCGAAATAAGTTTTGTCACACTGAGAACATTTCACTCGTTTAGTGTCAGCGTGAGACGTCATATCACCTTTTTTTGAGGGTTGATCATCATCATAGTCAGAAGAAGAGTGTGAGGATCTGTCGTCATCATCTGAAAGTGGAGCTACGAGGCCATCAGCATCTTCACTCTTCACACTGACACCAGTCAATGGAAACGTAGTGATGTCATCCTTTTGCTGTTCTTTCTTTATGTGTGGAGGCTGTGGCTCCTCCTCCTCCTCTTTAATTTGTGGGGGGTGTGGCTTCTGATGGTCAGTTTGGAAATTTTCTTCGCTGACATCTGTAGAACACAGAGAGACAAACTCCAGTCCAGTGGCCCTCATTCAATTGTTGCAAATTACCATGACAACAACTGGCAATCTACGAAGAGCGAAAAAAAGATTAGGGATGCACAATATTTTTTTTCAAGCTGAAAGCGAAAACTTTCTGCATCTCAAGACTGATACCGATAATACCAATACCAATACCAATTTTTTTTTTAATTATTATTATTTTTGACTTCATTGTAGTTTGTGCAAAGCGAGGCTGTACGAAATTCAGAATTGAACTTAGAATGACCCCTAAACTCAAATTTAATTCTTGGGTTTGATTTGAAGTGGCAAACAGGAATTGCAATTCAAATTTGAATAGCAGGAAGTAGAATTGAAATTCAAAGAAAGTCTCAATTAAAGTGTATTTAAAAGAAGTGTTACAGTATGTGATCTCTAGCACAAAGCGCAGTCCAACTGTGCACATGGGTGGAGTTTTCTTTCTTTAGGTATTTTGGTAGATCTGGCCGTAATGGTCATTTGCGCCATTGCACACTTTTGTGGAATGGAACAAAGTGTTTTCACGGCCAATCGTAGTGGCCTCCTTCATATGCAGAGGGAGGAGACCGCGGAGCGAAGTCCACCCGAGTACGCCGGGCCTGACGTTGCGGAAACAGAGTCGCTCAGGTCCGTGCATGACATCGGCAGATAAAAAAGATCTTGCCTTGCGGATGATGTGATGTGGACAATCAATAATGTGGCGTCCACGACACATGTGGAGAACCACCCCACCAAGCACTCCTAATGACCCCCACCACTCACACTAATTACAGTACTGCATGGCCAGGGCGGTGCTGTATTAAAAATATATTTTGGATGATAATGATAATAATCCGTTCAATTGATTTCTCCTAGGGCTGTTACAAACACACAAACAATTATATATTAAATATTATTATTTTCTACATCATGCATGCTCCACCAATACCCAGATTATTTTTTAACTGAAAATGCTTATATCTTCGTTTCAGTGTTTAGTGTTCTCCCCAAACAGTCCACACTCAAGTGTGGCGCCATGGCACGACCTTCGCACAGGATGGCACTCTCGAGTAAAAAAAAGAAAGCGCAACCTCTGCAATGGCGAGCTTCATCTTTGGGTCCACAGAATGATGAGGGGACACCATCAGATCCACCTAGTACACACCATTGGATGTTAATAATGTGAAATTAAATTTAACTGAAAAAGAAAACAAGGATTCCATTAAAACTAAGCGCAGGAATATTTGTAAGTAGTTAGTAAGCATAAGAGGGGCAGAACCCGCCGCAAAAGTAAACAAACCTGCTCTGTGCAAGACAACTAACTTGCAAAGCGCGTCCAGTTGGTGACGTTGTGGCTTGATGTCCTCTTCTGTTCCACAAAATTCCTCCTTGTAATCTGCCGTCTTTGTTGTACACATTTTCACGCCACAATCACAATACTTTACACTTAATTGATCTCTTCTTAGTGATGTGTTGCAAACAAGTGTCTCTTTGTTAGCGGCTAACGGGCTAAGCTACTTTAGCCAGGACACCAAGTTCGAATTTATTCTGTTTGTAGTCCAGTAAAATAGTGACGCGCGTACTGTGTCGAGGTTTTAGTCTGGTCAGTAGTTATTCGAGAATATTTATTTCATGAAGCGCATGGCCAAGCCACGATCTGCGAGGTTTACATAATCGACAGCGCGCATGCGCGACGGATCGGCCATTTCGATAGCATGTTACGGCTACTACACTTAGGACAAAACACTTTTGTAGTGGCTGCACTTCTGCGGTGGAAAAGTGTACAGTATTTATTATTATGCAACTAAATTTCACAACTTAGCTGTTTTGATTTTTAAAATGACAAATTAATTATATTTGTTGCCCCGTTTTTAAATATTAGATAAAAGATAGATAGATATAGATAGATAGATAGATAGATAGATAGATAGATAGATAGATAGATAGATAGATAGATAGATAGATACTCAACTCTTAACCTATTTTCATTATTGATGCAAACTATGACACAATAGATGACACAGACAACTATGCAGTGTTTTTTAATGTACAAATTCTGCCTGAATCATAGCCATGTTAATAAGATTATAATAAACAAATCAGTTTTTAAATCCATCAAGAACTCAGCGAGTTATAAATATGTAAGGGCACAAATCATCCATGACGGTGCTGACGCTGCCTTGATCCATGATCATCCGTGAGCTTTTTGAATAAGACAAATATAACTCAAGGAAAATTGCCAACCCGCCAACACAAACGTCATCAATTTTCATCACAAATGAAGTCATGAAAAGAAAATGAAAAAAAAGTTTGTTTCAGAAAAAAATTCCACTCAGCCAAGTCAAAAACATTTTTTACACTGTTTATTAAAGTGGGTGCTGAGTGAGGAGCAGAGCTGCAAACTTACAGAACTGCTTGCTGCACAAAAACATTGCTGACGATTAAATATTGCTTTAAAAAAAAAAAGAAGTGATTCCTCAACTGATGATGTGTGTGAATGGCGGATGGAAATAGAAAATCACAGGGGGTCCTTTTTATTTCCTAATCCTGCTTTCGACTTTTCCACAACTTTATCCCGGACTTACTTGGTCTTCACGATACTGTTTGCTCCCCAATATTCTTTTAACAGACCTCTGAGACAATCACAGAGCAGGTGTATTTATACTGAGACAAGATTAAACACATATGGACACTTTATCATCATCAGTCATTTATTTCAACATTACATCATTCAGAAATAATCAGGGAGTCAGTTGGCTGCACTGAGAGAAAAGGGGGTGAATAACTCCACATGCCCTATTTTCAGCTATTTATTTGTAAAAATAAAAAAATCAATCAAAATAAAAATACAATTAAAAAAATCAATTACATTTCATTTGACTTCACAATTGACCCCCAGTTGGTGTTGATTCTTCACACAAAAAAAATAATAATCATATTTTATATCTTTAATGTTTGAAGCCTGAAATGTGTCAAAAGGTCAAAAAGTTCAAGGGGGACTAATACTTTCGCAAGGCATTGTATAATTTCCTTAAAATCGTACTTCCACCATAGGATTAACTTGTACAGTTTGAACCCGCAACCGTGCTTCTCACTTTTTTCCCGTGCCGACAGAGATAGCAAGGTATCAAGAATCCAAAGAGGGCTCGTGATCACTTAAAACCCTGGAGAACCCAAGAACCCTTTTCTTCTTTGGAAATGACTGGAATGACTGCTATAAATTCACTGAACACCAAAATAGTTTTTTTCAATTTTAACCCTTTATTCCCTAATTTAGGATTAGGGCGAAATTTGACCCTTTGGGATTTAGGGGTATCATTTCAAAAAATCTGAATAACAAAAACTGTCAGTAAACTATTTAGAATTTAAGAAAATAATCAATCAAATACACAGCTACATTGAACAATATATATTTTTTTGTTTTATTTGTTGCATTTTAGAACTGGATTTTGAATGTACAAACGCACTTTGGCCAATGGAAACAAGAACACAGGGACAAAATCACTGCTGGGAAAAAAAAAAAACCACCATTGGTCTTTCTTATCCAAAAATCTGTCAGAACTCACACTAGACATTGTGATAGTCTTTGAAACAATTTCTTTTTTTGTTAATGCAGAGAGGTACTGCACATTTTTCACAGTGCATCTCAGTCTTGAGGTCCTTGCACACAGCACATCGACGGCGATTTTCCTCCTTGACAGGCCAATGGCCGATTTGGTCAAAACGGACATCTTCACTCTGATAAACTCGAACAAATCTTGGCGGTGCCGGGAACGAGGGGGAGGAGGAGCTCGGAGTTGATGGCCTACCCCGCTTTCTTGCTGTCCCAACTTCAACCAAACCCTGGGCAACCAAACCCTGAAACTTGCGAAGCTTGAGAACTTTGGATCCAGTGATTCCCTGCGCCTCGCAATCACGCTGGTAAAGGAGCCACGCGTTGATCACCGCAACAGACATGAAGTGCCAGAAAAGTATCATATACCAGCGACGGGTCCTGATGCGAAATTGACAGCGTGCAAGATGCTCATCCAGCATGTCAACACCTCCCATGGAAGCGTTGTACTCTTTGATGACGTTGGGTTGATCTATGTAGGTGTACTCTTTTTTGGACTTGTCC
Organism: Vanacampus margaritifer; assembly: GCF_051991255.1. Classification (NCBI taxonomy): domain Eukaryota; kingdom Metazoa; phylum Chordata; class Actinopteri; order Syngnathiformes; family Syngnathidae; genus Vanacampus; species Vanacampus margaritifer. The sequence goes on along the minus strand of NC_135435.1, from coordinate 30,835,942 downwards.
CAGCGCCGAGCTTTTCTCAAAGGTTCTGGTCCGGCATATGTTGACATCAAACTGACTGCTTTGGTGTCTTGCCATTTCAAACAAACTGTGTTGGTGTTGGACTCCAATTGATAATCGTAGGATCCGCGGCCTTTCTTGGACAGGTCTTTGTCAGGTATCAGGTTGCACTTGGACATTCGGGTTTTCCTCACAGTTCCTGTGTAGTAGATTCCCTTTGCCAATAATTTCTCAATGAGGGGCATGGAAGTGAAGAAATTGTCAGCAAAAATCAGGAAATTGACTTTCTCTGCAAGCGATTCGCATAACTTCACTACAACGTCTCCACCAACTCCCAAGGGACTCTTTTTTGGCCCTTTTGGTCCATTGCCACCACCTTTTCCTTGACATATGTCAAAGTCGTGCAAGAGGCCAGTGACACAACAGCGCGCCCACACTTTGAATTCCCAGGGATGTGGCTTTCCGTCGATATATTGCCTTATGCCACCAAATTTCCCTTTGTACGGCACCGTCATCTTATCAATGGATTGTTTTTGTCGAGGAGCAATTGTCAGACATTGTCTCCGAAAAGAATCCAAAAATGGTCTCAGTTTCCAAAGTCGATCCATTTTTACTTCTTCATTGGCCATTTCATTGTCTACAAAGTGGATGACAGAGAGTAGCTGGTTGAATCGTTTGCAACTCATTATGTCTGCCACAGGCCCATAACGAACTTCACTTTCCCAGTACTGACGTACTCCGGACATTTGAACTAATCCCATCCTGAGGTACATTCCAAGAACTTGTTCTATCTCTTTCACTGAAGTGTTTACACATTTCCCGTGTTTTTGAACACTGTGCTGATTGGTATGTTCGACAATATTTTCCAACATATCAAGGGAAACAAAGCGGCGAAAGTAAACCAGTGGTGTGTCTGTTGTGGCATCCTGGTATGACTCAACTTGTCGTCCTTGAAAACTCACGTCAGGTAACTCAAAGACTTTCTTTCGCCACCTGTAAGTTTTTGTGGCACAATTAGGGTCTAAGTGTGGGCTTGCAGTCTCTTTAAATTGCCAATCTTCATCACTGGACGAGTCACTGTCTTGGGCAGAAGCTTCACCACCCTCACTTTCATGCGGTTGAAACCATTCATCAGAATCACTATCGCTGTCCAATTCTGCGCCAAAGTCACTATCATCAGCTTCAAGTTGTTCCAATACTTGTCTTACAGTGTACTCTCTCTGTTGCTTTCCCTGCCCTAAAGAGCAACTGGCCATACTCCCTGAAAAGATATAGGTATTTATTAGTCCCTGTACCTTTAACTTAGTAAAAATATATTACACAAATGAACTAATTTCAAGTCGTTAGCCAAATACAAGACTGTCACCATTCTCTGTGACAAAGTCACCAGAACCAATGTGGCTGACATTTTTGACCCCATACACCCAAAGTGTCATTTTTGACCCATTGTTTTTTGAACTAGCTCAGAGTTGCTAATTTATCAAAATATATATGCAACATGATATGAAATAGATTAAAAAAAAAAAAAATGTTTCCCATCTGATGGTTTGCTGAGAAGATGGTTTTGTTTGGATTGATTTCCATCTTGTCACCACCACTCTGGCTCATATAAGTGCAATATTCATCCACTAGATGGCCCCATGCAGGTGTCAGAAGTGGCACTCTGGACTTTTGAAGTTAAATTTGTAAAAAGAAAAAAAAAAGAAGAAAAAAAAAGGTCTTTGCTATTTGAGTAGCAGAATTTATAGGGGCCAAATTTGACCCCGTGGGTTCTCCAGGGTTTTACCACAAACGAAGCAAGCAAACTATTTTTTTTCAGTGTGTTTTTTTGTGTTTATTCAAATGTTCCTTTTGACCGAATCTTTTATCACAAATTAAGCAAGCAAAAGGTTTTTCCCCAGTGTGCGTTCTTGTGTGCTTTGTTAAATTGTCCTTTCTAGCAAACGTTTGCCCACAAATGGAGCAAGTATAAGGTTTTTCCCCAGTGTGTGTTCTTGTGTGAAGTGTTAAAGTGCGTCTTGCAGTAAAGCTTTTCCCGCAAACTACGCAGCCAAAAGGTTTTTCCCCAGTGTGTGTTCTTGTGTGCCTTGTTAAATCTCCATTCTGTATGAATCTTTTCCCACAAACTGAGCAGGCAAGAGGTTTTTCTCCGGTGTGTATTCTCGTGTGCCTTGTTAAATCTCCCGTCACAACAAATCTTTTCCCACAAAATGAGCAGGCATAAGGTTTTTCTCCAGTGTGTCTTCTTGAGTGTTTTTTCAAGCTTGACTTGCTGATAAAAACTTTGTCACACTGAGAACATTTCACTTGTCTGTTGTCATTGTGAAACATCATATCACCTTTTCGGTGTTCATCATCATCATCGCCGTCGTCATCGTCAGAAGCCTGCGACGTTACGTCGTCACCATCTGAAAGTGGCGGTAGCAGGTTGTCATCTGTTTGTGATCCTCCGCAGTGTTCTCCATCACCTTCTTCACTCTTCACAATGACAACAGTCAATGGCAACTTGGCAATAGCAACCTCCTGCTCTTCTTCTTTAATCTGAGGCGGCTCTGGCTCCTCCTCCTCTTCTTGAATTTGTAGAGACTCTGCATCCTGCCGCTCGGGACAGAGATCTTCTTCACTGACATCTACAGGACACAAAAAGACAAAGAGAGAAGAATTTTTTAAGTGTAACTGTTGCCAACTTTTGTTTTTGTATTTTTAGTAAACTAATTAATCTGTTGTTTCAGCCTAAAACAATAAAACGTTTTAATTCCACTTCCTACTAATGTAGCGGAGTCTGAGGATAACACAACATACAGTCGCATGTTTTGATACTTTCTGAACTCACTAAATTCAGAAAGTGAGGTGATGAGCAATCTCATTCATCAAGCTCTGATAGCAAAAAGTTTGTCATGTTATGTTTAGACCTGCCAAATGAATAGATTAATTAGTTAATTGAATTGTCTTTATTTATTTACATTTATGGAATATTATTTTTTTTTTCTGTTAAAAAACTACATAATGAGGTTTCATTTATTAAAAATATCTCTTTACACTTAATTTTGGGAAATGTAAGATAGTTATTGATGACGATCAGTATATGTGAAACTAATACATGGGATCATAGCCTAATCCTGCCCCAAAGTGGGATTAATTTAATGCTATTTTGAGGATCAAATTGATCCACATTTGGGATTTAGATTTTGAAATGTGAAACACAGGCTCAAATCTGCATGAAAGGCGGGATTGGATTTCCAAATCTGGATTTGAAATTTTAAGATTAAATGTGGTTTGAAATATCGAATTTTAGATCAGATCTGGGTTTAATCTAATCCACCAGGTGGATTATGTTGGAAATAGTGGGCCCATCAGAAACACCTAGTACAAATTGTTGGATATTGTCCTTTATGTCAAATTAAATGGGTGACCTAAAATACTAACAATGATTACATTAATAAGCACAGGAATAGTTTTAAGAATATTAAGTACTAGTTGGTAAAGAAGTGAGAGGAAGAAGTGAACAAACCTGTTCTTTGTAGTAGAACAACTAGTGGCGGTGGCTCCAATTTGCAAAGCGAGTCCAACCGATGACGTTGTGGCTTGATGTCCTCTTTTGTTCCACAAAGTTCCTCCTTGTACTCCGGTGACTTTCTTTTATACATTTCCACGCGACAATCACAACACTTTACACTCACTTGATCTCTTAGCGATGTGCTGCTGACAAACTCGTCTTCTTGTTAGCGGCTAGCAAGCTAAAATAAATTAGCCAAATAAGTCATCGTGCTCTATTGAGGAGTATATCCGGACAGGACAGGAAGATGTAATTTATTCAGTTTTAGTCCATTAAGTAGTCATGCATGAACTGTGCCGAGGTTTAGTCCGTTCAGTAGAAATTCGAAAAAAAAATATTTTGTGAAAATCTACGGCGTCGACACAATGGACATTTCACAATGTGCATACGTATTGCAGCGGCAGCCACGCATGCGCAAGACTTCTGCTACGGCTATCTCACTAGGACAAAAGACATGCATAATCTATCGTAATATTTGTATGAAAGTGTGGGTAAAATTACTAAACTGTGGGAACATATTACTAGATTATGGGGACAGTATAGCGATTTTTTTCTAATACCCTGGCACCAGTGGGGCTCTGTAATATCTCCGAGTACAACTGCATCATGATGTCAGAACCATTAGCAATGAAATGTGTGTGTTAAGTCTTACACAATGCCCCAACATCATATTAGAGTTTGTAGACGTCTAATTCATTTTCCATTTATTTCAGGAAATAGCATTTGATAATAAAACACAGATACATGCATACACATTTTATTTTATAACCTCCTAACAAGGAAGTGTTTCAAACCAGAACAAATAAGGAAGGAAACGTTGTAACTAAGTGTGCCTGAAAATGAGCAGGAAGAATAAAATATTTTTGAGTCCCACCCGCTTTCTCATAAATATCCGTACAACAAGCTTCTTTGGTGCTGACTGCAAAAAAACTGTTCCCAAAAATTCCATTGGATGCTACAGATGCTAACAAAGGGAGACAAAAACAGAGTAAACACACGAAACATACACCAAAAAAAGGTGACATTGTCAGAAGAAGATTGTATTTCTGAAAAAGAGCCCAAGATTTTGTCATTTCAGAGCTGTTCTAGGGGTTTTCCTTTGGGTGTTTTTTTTTTAATCCTGTAACAATGGAGCAGTGCTGGAATATGCAGGATTTTCTTAGACCATACTAATCGCCAATATATATATATATACTCATGAAAAATTGACAGAGCTGAGTGTAGAACGATAGAAAATGCAACCAATGAGCATATCAGATATTGAAATTGTGGACGTCACTGTTGAACTGGAGGTAGGCTCGTCTTTTGCTGCACAAAATCTGTCGGCCCATATTTGACAGGGAAGATTCCATATTATTCTGACAGACAGCAGAGCTTTTCAACTGCTCTTTTCACTCACACACTTGTGTATCTTGACCTGATCCTTACGAGTAAATCTTTTATCACATAAATTGCAACTGAATGCTTTTTCTCCTCTGTGTGTTTTTGTGTGCCTCATTAAATTTGAGTTGCGGGTAAATCTTTTACCACAAACTGAGCAGGGAAAAGGTTTTTCCCCAGTATGTGTTTTTCTGTGTGCTATTAAATGTCCCTTCTGTCTGAATTGTGTGCCACAAACTGAACAGGAAAAGGGTTTTCCCCCAGTGTGTGTTCTAATGTGTGCTGTTAAATGTCCCTGATCGTTGAATCTCTTACTACAAACTGAGCAGGCAAACGGTTGTTCCCCAGTGTGTGTTCTTGTGTGCTTTGTTAAATTGTTCTTTCGAGCAAACGTTTGCCCACAAATGGAGCAAGCATAAGGTTTTTCCCCAGTGTGTGCTCTTGTGTGAAGTGTTAACGTGTGTGCTGCAGTAAATCTTTTCCCGCAAACTAAGCAGCCAAAAGGTTTTTCCCCAGTGTGTGTTCTTGTGTGCCTTGTTAAATCTCCCTTCTGAATGAATATTTTCCCACAAACTGAGCAGGCAAGATTTTTTTCTCCAGTGTGTATTCTTGTGTGTCTTGTTAAATCTCCCGTCACAACGAATCTTTTTTCACAAAATAAGCAAGCATGAGGTTTTTCTCCAGTGTGTCGTCTTGAGTGTTCTATCAAGTTTGACTTGCTGATAAAAACTTTGTCACACTGAGAACATTTCACTTGTCTGTTGTCATTGTGAAACATCATATGACCTTTTCGGTGTTCATCATCATCATCATCATCATCATCATCATCATCGCCGTCGTCGTCGTCATCGTCAGAAGCCTGCGACGTTACGTCGTCACCATCTGAAAGTGGCGGTAGCAGGTTGTCATCTGTTTGTGATCCTCCGCAGTGCTCTCCATCACCTTCTTCACTCTTCACAATGACAACAGTCAATGGCAACTTGGCAATAGCAACCTCCTGCTCTTCTTCTTTAATCTGAGGCGGCTCTGGCTCCTCCTCCTCTTCTTGAATTTGTAGAGACTCTGCATCCTGCCGCTCGGGACAGAGATCTTCTTCACTGACATCTACAGGACACAAAAAGACAGAGAGAGAAGATTTTTTTAAGTGTAACTGTTGCCGACTTTTGTTTTTGTATTTTTAGTAAACTAATTAATCTGTTGTTGCAGCCTAAAACAATAAAACGTTTTAATTCCACTTCCTACTAATGTAGCGGAGTCTGAGGATAACACAACGTACAGTCGCATGTTTTGATACTTTCTGAACTCACTAAATTCAGAAAGTGAGGTGATGAGCAATCTCAATCATCAAGCTCTGATACCAAAAAGTTTGTTGTGTTATGTTTAGACCTGCCAAATTAATTGATTAATTAGTTAATTGGATTGTCTTTATTTATTTACAATTATGGAATATGATTTTTTTCTGTTAAAAAACTACATAATGAGGTTTCATTTATTAAGAATATCGCTTTACACTTAATTCTGGGAAATGTAAGATAGTTATTGACGACGATCAGTATATGTGAAACTAATACATGCGACCATAGCCTAATCCTAACCCAAAATGGGATTAATTTAATGCTATTTTGAGGATCAAATTGATCCAGATTTGGGATTTAGATTTTGAAATTTGCAACACAGGCTCAAATCTGGATGAAAGGCAGGAATAAATTTCCAAATCTGAAATTGAAATTTTAAGATTAAATGTGGTTTGAATTACCGAATTTTAAATCAGATCTGGGTTTAATCTAATCCACCAAATTCAATCCCGGTGGACTACGTTGGAACTACTGGGCCCATCAGATCCATCTAGGAAAAAAATATTGGATGTTGTTATATATGTCAAATTAAAAGTAATCTCAAATGCTAACAATGCTTACATTAATAAACACGGGAATACTTTAAGAATATCAAGTAGTTGGTAAACAAGTGAGAGAAAGAAGTGAACCAGTCTTACGGTGTAATAAAACATCTCGTGGCTCCAATTTGCAAAGCGCGTCCAGCCGGTGACGTTGTGGCTTGATGTCCTCTTTTGTTCCACAAAGTTCCTCATTGTACTCCGGTGTCATTCTTGTGCACATTTTCACGCGACTATCACAACACTTTACGCTCACTTGACCTCTTTTTAGCGATGTGTTGCTGACAAACTCGTCTTCTTGCTAGCGGCTAGCAAGCTAAAATAAATTAGCCAAAGAAGTCATCGTGCTCTCTGACGAATTTATCCTGATAGGAAGATGTAATTTAGTAGTCGTTTTAGTCCATTATGTAGTGATGTACGAACCAAGTCGAGGTTTAGTGCGATTAGTAGATATTCGAGAAAAATTATTTCTTGAAAATCTGCGGCTTCTACACGATTGAGAACGTGCATAGGTATTACAGCGGCAGCCACGCATGCGCAACACTTCGGCCGCAGTTGGCCGCATACTACGGCTATCTCACTGGGACAAAATACATGCATAAAATATTATAATAAAGTATTTGTATAAAAGTGTAGGTAAAATTACTTAACTGTGGGAACATATTACAAAATTATGGGGACAGATTAGCATTTTTTTTCTCATAACCTGGCACCAGAGGGGGGATTCCATTTGCACAAAATGTAAACTAGAACATTTGCTATGTGTTGTGTTGTTTTACACAATGCCCTAACATCATATTGGAGTTTGTAGCTGTTTAATTCATTTTCCATTTATTTCAGGAAATAGCATTTGATAATAAAATACAGATGAACATACATACACATCTTATTTTGTGTTTGTTTCACACATAAACAAATAGGGAAGCAAAAGTTTCTAACTGCGCCTGAAAATGAGCTGGAAAAATAGTATTTTTCAGTCCCACCCGCTTTCTCAGTAATATCCGTACAACAAGCTTCGTTGCTGCTGACTGCCAAAAACAGTACCCAAGAATTTGACCGGCAAAGGTGAGAAGAAAACTGAGTAAATACACAAAACACACACAAAAAAAAGTGACATTGGGCAGAGGCAGATTCTATTTCTGAAAAAGAGCCCAGGCTTTTGTAATTTCAAAGCTGCTCTACAGGTTTTCCTTCAGCTGTTCAAATATGAGAGTATGAGAAAACCTTGAAAAACTTGGTGTCATCAAAGGAGACCGGATAGCATTAAAAGCAGCAACTCAAATGGCAAAAATAATTTAGGTTGAACAGCAATAAAGGATTATGTCATTTGCATAAAAATGATAGATTATACAGTATTTGTTAAGGTATTACAGCAACTTCTAATAAAATTTGAGAATAAAATTAGTTACAATACTGAACCTTGAGTTTTAGTTTTTTTTGCGACTTCACAACTGAGCAGTGGTGGAATATGCAGAATTCTCTTACATCATACTAGTCGTCTATGTATATTGTAGACCTGTGAAGATTTTATTCCTGACATACTCATGGAAAATTCACAGAGCTGACTGTGGAACGTTAGGACATGTAACCAATGAGCATACCGGGTATTGAAATTGTGGATGTCACTGTTGAACAGGCCCATATTTGACAGGGAAGATTCCATATTATTCCGACAGACAGCAAAGATGTTCAACTGCTCTTTTCACTCACACACTTGTGTACCTTGACCTGATCCTTACGAGTGAATCTTTTATCACATAAATTGCAACTGAATGTTTTTTCTCCTCGGTGTGTTTTTGAATGCCTCGTTAAATCAGAGTTGCGGGTGAATCTTTTACCACAAACTGAGCAGGGAAAAGGTTTTTCCCCAGTGTGTGTTTTTCTGTGTGCTATTAAATGTCCCTTCTGTCTGAATTGTGCGCCACAAACTGAACAGGCAAAGGGTTTTTCCCCAGTGTGTGTTCTAGTGTGTGCTGTTAAATGTCCCCGATCGTTGAATCTCTTACTACAAACTGAGCAGGAAAAAGATTTTTCTCCAGTATGTATTCTTGTGTGTTTTGTTAAATGTTCCTCTTCAATGAATCTTTTATCGCAAACTAAGCAGACAAAAGGATATTCTCCGGTGTGCGTCCTTGTGTGCAGTGTTAAACTTTTCTTTACAGAGAATGTTTTACTACAAATTGAGCAGGTGAAAGGTTTTTTTCCAGAGTGTGTTTTTGTGTGCTTACTTAAATTGCCTTTTGCCGAAAATGTTCTACCACAAACTAAACAGGCAAAAGGTTTTTCTCCAGAATGTGTTCTTGAGTGCCTTGTTAAATCTTCTTTTGTAGAGAAAGTTTTATCACAAACTGAGCAGGCAAAAGGTTTTTCTCCCGAGTGTGTTTTTGTGTGCCTTGTTAATCTATCCTTTCGAGAGAAAGTTTTACCACAAACTGAACAGGCAAAAGGTTTTTCTCCAGAGTGTGTTCTCGTGTGCCTTGTTAAATCTTCCTTTCTAGTAAATCCTTTACTACAAACTGAGCAGGCAAAAGGATTTTCTCCGGTGTGAATTCTTCTGTGTGCTATTAAAAGTCTCTTTTGAGAGAATCTTTTTTCACATCCTGAGCAAGCAAAGGGATTTTCTCCCGTGTGCATTCTTGTGTGAACTATTAAAAGTCTCTTTTGAGTGAATCTTTTCCCACAAACTGAGCAGGGAAAAGGTTTTTCTCCAGTGTGTGTTCTTCTGTGTGCTTTTAAATGTCCCTTCTGTCTGAATCTTGTACCGCAAACTGAACAGGGAAAGGGTTTCTCCCCAGTGTGTGTTCTTGTGTGTATTTTTAATTCTCCTTTTATAGAAAACCCTTTACCACATACTGAACAGGCAAAGGGTTTTTCTTCTGTATGTGTTCTTGTGTGTGTTGTTAAATGTCCTTTATCAATGAATCTTTTACCACAAGCTAAGCAGACAAAAGGTTTCTCCCCAGTGTGTGTTCTCGTGTGCAGCGTTAAACTTGTCTTTACAGAAAACGCTTTGCCACAATCTGAGCAGACAAAAGGTTTTTCCCCTGTGTGTGTTCTTGTGTGAATTTTTAAATGTCCCTTATGAGTGAAGCTTTTACCACAAACTGAGCACACAAAAGGTTTTTCTCCGGTGTGTGTCCTTGTGTGTATTATCAAGGATGACTTACTGGCAAAAGTTTTGTCACACTGAGAACATTTCACTCGTTTGTTGTTGTTGTTGTCGATGTGACATGTTATTATATCACCAGAAGTGTGTTCATCACCATCATCATCCCCATCGTCAGAAGAGCCTGACGTCATGTCGTCACCTTCAGAAAGGGGAGCCAAGAGGCTGTCTGATTGCGAACCTCCTTCGTGCTCACCATCACTTTCTTCACTCTTTACACTGACAACACTCACTGGAGACTTGGTGACAGCGTCCTCCTGCTCTTCTTCTTTTAGGTGAGGAAGCTCTTGCTCCTCCTCCTCCTCTTTAATTTGGGTGGACTCTAGCTCCTGCTGCTCAGGACCAAGATCATCTTCATAGAGGTCTGCATCTCACAAGGAAACAAACACACAGATCAGTAAAGTCAAGCTTGGCTCTTTGCCCATGAGCCAAGTCTCATGTCATGACTTTATATATGTATTATTGTTTCTACATGTTTTGGATTTTTTTTTAAGATAATCTAGGATGAACTGAAAAAGCCTATAATATTAGAGGGAACGTCAACCCCCAAAAAATCTGGGGGGGATTAGTGTTACATGTATTCTATTTTCAATACACGTGGCCTCACTTGCTATAAATTTATTTGTATGACCCTAAGGTGGTCCCATACCAAAGGGGAACCTTTGCATCATGACTTGAAGTCAAAGGCCAATTTTGGGTGCTTAACCTCACAACTATTACCTGGATGACTGAGAATCTACACACGAATATTTGCATGCACTCCAAAAAGCTAGAATGGGAAACAAAACCGCTCAATGAAAATAAAGAGATTTTTTTCTGAGTGATCAGAGTCCAAGTCTGTCTGTAATATTGACTATGCTCCCGGCTTCACATGATCGTGAGCGGAAGGGACACCATCAGATACACCTTGTACACTATATTGGATGTTAATGTTTTAGTAAATGTAATGGAATTCCATCAACAAGTATTATAACGCAGCCACTAAGTGAGAAAAAGAAACAAACCTGGGCTGTCGAAGGCAATTTGTGGCTTGACGTCCTCTTCTGTTCCACAAAGTTCTACTTTGTACTCTGCTGTCTTTCTTGCACACATTTTCACGCAACAAACACAACACTTTGCACTCACTCGATCTATTCCCAAGTGCAGTGTTGTTGACTACGTTCCGTTAGTGGCGATCAGCGAGATAAAAGTGCACAGAGACGAGTTAATGCACGTTCTGTATTGCGCATGCGCGACATGTCGACCATTTTAGATAGCAAACTACGGAAACAACACTAGGACAAAATACGTAAGGGCTCCCTTCACAATAAAATTGAACACACGTGGAAGAAAATTATGTAGAAACAGTAATGATAATAACAACGTAAAATACGTTATGTATATGAGAAACTCTTTGATATTGTTTAGCTGGATTTTAACTCAAATTCCAATAGATTGGGACGTTGTATAAAACTTTAAAAAATAAAAAATAAAAATATTTAAAACAAAAAACAAAATAACAAGCAAGGAGAAAGTGCATCATCAAATGATGGTCCATGCATTAAGGCAAAGCAAAGCAGGCACTCTGGCAGCTTTATTTATATAGCATATTTCATTTCATACACAAGTTGACCAAAAGTGCTTCCCATAATTAAAAGTACATTTAAAGAAACTAAAGACATTTAAAAACAAAGTACCAAAATAAATTGTAGCTGAAAATTGTTTTGGAAAAACTATTCTAAAAACTCATTAAAAGACCTCAATCACATTTTCTTAGTTTTTCATGTTGTGATCTCTTCGTTTATTGCTTTAGAGAATATCAACTCCTTGAGTTGCATTATCAATTTTTTGCGTGGTTCTGGTCAAAACCCAAGCTACAGCATTCTGAGTTGTAGCTGTTTGATGCTCTTTTGAGGAAGTCAAGTTAGAAGAGTGTTACAATAATCAAGTCAACTTGAATGAATGAGCTTCTCCTGGTATGCATTGAGCATGCAAGCTTTCAGTATGGAGAGGTTTTTCAGCTGCTAAAAGGATGTTTTAATAATTGATTTGATATGACAGCTGAAATTCACATCCAAATTGATTGGATTTTCAAAGACAATGACTCCAAGTTTTTACTAACAATCCTCTTTATTGCCCAAAAATATTTCTACTTTGTCTTTTCATTCTTTTTTCACCCAATGAGAATTTAGCTCCTGTGAAATTAGGGAAGGAATCAGTGATTCCCAACACAGCTACAGTTTATTTAGTTTATTTTGCCGTTTACCAGAAAATCTTTGATCACACACTGTAACTGAACAAATTATCTCTAGTGTGCGTTGTAGTGTTGTAGAAACACTTTGGCCACAAATCGAGCAGGCAGGCTTTTCTTCAGCATGTGTTATTGTGTTTATCTCCAGTGTGTCTTCTTCTGTGTGCTTTCAAATGTTGCTTTTGTCTAAATTTTGTACCACAAAATGAACATTCGAACGGTTTCTCCCCAGTGTGCGTTCTTGTGTGTATTTTTAACTCTTCCTTTGTCGAAAACCCTTTACCACATACTGAACAGGTGAAAGGTTTTTCCCCAGTGTGCGTTTTTTTGTGCCTTGTTAATCCTCCCTTTATCGAAAATCTTTTACCACAATCTGAGCAGGCAAAAGGTTTCTCACCAGTGTGAGTTCTTGTGTGCATCGTTAAACTTGCCTTTACAGAAAATGTAGTACCACAAACTGAGCAGACAAAAGGTTTTTCTCCAGTGTGTCTTCTTGTGTGTCTTTTTAAATCTGTCTTTGAAGAGAATCTTTTGACACAAATTAAGCAGGCAAAAGGTTTTATGCCACTGTGTGTTTTTAAGTGATCTCTTAAATGCCCCTTTCTAGAGAAACTTTTCCCACAAACTGAGCAAGCAAAAGGTTTTTCCCCAGTGTGTGTTCTTGTGTGTCTTATTAAGCTTTCCTTTAGAGAAAATGTTTTATCACAAACTGAACATGCGAAAGGTTTTTCTCCTGTGTGTGTTCTTGTGTGAACTGTTAACTCTCCCTTTGTAGAAAATCCTTTTCCACAATCCAAGCAGGCAAAAGGCTTTTCCCGAGTGTGTGTTCTTGTGTGACTTATTAAACTGTCCTTTAGAGAATACCTTTTCCCACAAACTGAACAGGTAAATGGTTTTTCCCCAGTGTGTTTCCTCGTGTGGCTGGTTAAATTGACCTTCCTGGAGAATTGTTTACCACAATCTGAGCAGGCAAAAGGTTTTTCTCCAGTGTGTGTTCTTGTGTGTCTTTTTAAGGATGACTTGTTGACAAATGTTTTGTCACACTGAGAACATTTCACGCGTCTGTTGTCAGTGCAACTTGTCCCATCACTTTTCAAGTGCTCATCATCATCATCGTCGTCACTGTCAGAAGGTTGTGATGTCGCGTCATCACCTTCTGAAAGTGGCGGTATGAGGTCGTCTGTTTTTGACCCTCCATCACTTTCTTCACTCTTCACAGTGACAACCATCAATGGAAACTTGGTGATTTCGTCCTCCTGCGCTTCTTCTTTAATATAAGGAGGCCTTTCCTCTTCCTCCTCCTCCTGCTCCTCTTTAACTTGCACGCACAATGGCTCCTTCTCCTCTTTAACTTGTGCGCACCCTGGCTCCTGCTGCTCAGGACAAAGCTCATCTTTATTTGGGTCTGCAGGACACCAGAAAAGAAAAATCAAGCTTTGCTCAGTCAAGTCTTATGTTGTGACTTTCACGTGTATTTATTGCATTTAAAATGTTTTGGCATTATTGGCAATATTTAAAAGATAACAGAATATGAACTGAAGAAGCGTATTGTATTAAAAGTGAAATGTCTTCAACCAAGACAAAAACTTTAGAAGTGGGGTGCCTGTTTTTTTTTTTTGTTTTCTACTAGTACTCACTACTCACAGTAACATCATACAATGAGAATAAGATGGGGCAATGCAACATCAAATACAATGCTATAAAGAGTAAAATCATGCATCGTCAAATCAACCTTTCCTGACTTTCATTCAGCTGGCAACACACTCAGTGTGTGCAGCAAAATAACTTATCTGGGCCATATCATTTCAAGGGATCCGTCTGATGGACATGCACAGGCAGCGTAGCAAACTGTACACTCAAGCCAATACAGTACGTTGTGTCCTTTGTTTACATTGTAGTATGTGCTCTTGTTCAGTCAACATCTCCCTCTTTCGAGGATATTCTACTGTATAGTTTGTATATTGTATACAGCCCACCTGTCTTGTGTGCAGTTCTGTCTGTTTTTATTCCAGACGTTAATCACTGTGGAGGGCTTGCTATGTTTTGCTGCTATTTTATTGTCATTGTTACAATATTGGCCGTCTATTATTTGTTACTTTAGTGCACAAATCTAACACCATAAGGAAACTGTCATAAATACTCCACTACAAAAATAAACGTAGGAATGTTTGTTTTTTTAATAACTGCCACTAAACAAGTGAGAATGAGAAGTCAACAGACCTGCTCTGAGTGACACAACTCGAGGCAGTTTGCACACCGCGTCCAGGGGGTGACGTTGTGGCTCAATGTCCTCTTTTGTTCCACAAAGTTCCTCCTTGTACTCTGTTGTCTTTCTTGCACACATTTTCACGCCACAATCGCAAATCTTTCTCTTGATCTCTTCTGTACTTGGCGATGTGTTGCTAACAAACGTGTCTCTTTATTAGCGGCTAGCAAGCTAAGCTAAGTTAGACAGAGAAGTTTTAACGTGCACCCACACAAGTTTATCCAGACACGAAGATTTGAATTATGTTTGAGTCCGGTAAAATAGTGATACGCGTTGTGTGTCTTGGCTTTAGTTTGTTCAATCGTAATTCGAGAAGATTTAGTGGCACGCGTGTCCAAGACAGTACCACGATATGCGTCGCCGACATTATCAGCAATGCGCATGCGCAACATGTCAACCATCTTTGCTAGCAAGGTTTTTTTTTTTTGGAACAACTTTATTCAACAAATAGGAATTTCAATAATTAAAGGGAATCACATGTTGCATTCAACTGAATTTTTGTTGTTGTTGTTGATGTGACGTTCATGAACTTGTTCCCGTGTCGCGATTGCTCTCTCTCTCAGCTCCCGGAAAAGATGCAATTTTATTTCAAAATATGAGCGCCAAGAAAAAGTTCTGTGTGCCGCGACTGACAGCAAACAGAACAGGACCACGTAGGATAGGACCACGCACTTCCTAAACAGACGTAGAAAATATATATATATATATATATATATATATATATATATATATATATATATATATATATATATATATATATATATATATATATATATATATTTAGATATGTACCAAATACAGACTGAATGCACGTATCATAACCAAACAACAAAGGGTTAGCAAACAACAAAATGACCCCCCTCAGTGAAAAGGGCTCTCTTGCATAAAACAGTCATTACCGTTCAGGGATGACAAAAAAAGAACTGAGCAATTTTCGCCATCTAGTGGTGATATTAACCCAATAGTTGAATGGTCATATTGTTGTTGGTGGTCGGTGTACAGCAAACTGACTACTGACTGAGAACTTTTGTGTTTTTCGATATATATATATTTTTTTGCCCTTCTTGAAACCCTTGGGAGTCCGTGTCTGAAAACGTGAAAATCTAAGTAATTGACACCCCCTTAATGCAGTAATTGCCCATTAATGCCACAAGATGGTGACAAAGTGCTATTATTCTGACAGGGATGTGGTCTGCAAGAATAAAGCACTTCTCTTCACTTCAACATAGGTCCTGTGTGAAGCATTTCTGGAAAAGAGACTGGCTTCAGTTCATGGCCCCGCCTCTTTCATCATGGATGCCGGAGGGGGTATTGTTAAAAAAGCGTTCCTGCGAGTGTGTCGTCTCATGTGTTGCCCCAGTCCCGAATGACAACTAAAACTTGCGTTGCAATCTGAGCAGTGATATGGTTTCTCCCCAGTGTGTGTTCGTGCATGAATATTCAAAGTTCCCTTAATGGAAAATCTTTTGCCGCACACTAAGCAGCTAAATGGTTTCTCCCCAGCGTGGATCCTCGTGTGTCGGACGAGAGACTCCTTCAGGTTAAAACTTTTACCGCAGATTGTGCAAGAAAACGGTTTCTCTCCTGTGTGGACTCTCGTGTGTCTGTTCAAATTGGACTTGTCATAAAATAGTTTGTCACATTGGGAGCATTTAACATGTTTGTTGTCAATGTATGTCACATCATTTTGAGAGTGTTCATCATCAGTGCAAGGAGAACGTACTGTTGTGTCATCACCCTCTGATGGTGGAGCTAAGAGGCTTTCTGCTTGTGATCCTTGGCAGTGGTCTCCATCACTTTTTACGGTCGCATGTTGACTTGAGCTGCTGCTCAGAGGCTCGTCCTCTCTGTTCGCCTCATTCTTCACAATGATTCGGATCACTGACAACTTTGTTATATCAGCCTCCACCTCGTCTTCTTTAATGTGTAACGGAGGGTCCGGCTCCTTGAACCCGTCAACATCCTCCACTTTTTCTGCATCTGCAAACAGCGTTTAAGTACAGAAGAAAAAAAACATATTACTAATCAGTGACATATAACAATGAATATTATTTATATTCTGCTTGAGTTGGTAACTTTCATTCGGGTGAATTTGTTTTTTCCCCCCTTTTGACAGATGCTCCTGTGGAAACTTAATACCAGAAAATGTAGCATACATTTTCCTGCTCCGAGGGTATCCCTGCTCTTTTCTTGGGAGATACCACAGGTAGAGTCAAGATATCAATATTGAAATCTAGTTTGTCTTGATGCTGATTTATTGCATACATCTTTGAGAAATAATGCCATTTATACTTTGTAATATCTTGTAGGTTAGCAGACGGCTGCGGGAGGTTGAGGGGAACCTTAAATGCATGGTGGACAATCCAGGATTGGAGTCAGTAAGCCTGAATCGGTTCAGGTCAAATTTATAAGGCGGACTAGGGTCCGTTGTGACTAAAGGGAATTCACCGGTAGTTTCCATTTTTCCAAATATTATGATTTAAAATTAAACTAAAATGTTTTATGGATTGCTGCTTTGCTTCAATGGGTATAAAAATGTAACTGTAATAAAGTGTGAAACAGGATATCGTTGTTGTTTTTTTTTTTTTTTTTTAAATAAGCAAGCAATGTATATGTAACCTAATAATTGACACGAGTCATTTCAGTATACACACACTCAAACATTTATTGGCATTGAATTATTTACAGATATGTTCTAAATGTGTTAATTGCAACACAGTATCCTTAGACCGTCACAGGTGTCACATCAACGGAGGAAACATCATACAAGAAAACCATTTACAACCACCCACACACAGACAAAAATGAAATAGGAACTAATGGTGATAGCGTCTGATGGGAGTCGAGCCACGGGAACATGTCTGAGACAGACATTATTGACAATTTCAACTACTCAAATACTTTAGTATTAGAATTGTGAGACAGTAGAGAGGAGAGGAAAAACAGGGGAGTGTTAGCCATATGTTAAAGCACGCAAAAATGAATTGTGTAAATAAAATGTATGTAACTCCTACACCAAGTATATTGTCCAATGTCTTGTAGTCATTACAGGTACCTGACATATCGCTCTTTGGTGAGCTGGTGCTGCGACGCAGAATCAAGGTCGTCATACCAGTTTGTGTGATCCTTCAAATCAAGAACAGATCACTACGTGGGATTCAAAATGCTTGGCCGAAGTGACACGTAACCGTCGATGACTTCCTGCTTGTCCGGCCGGTCAAACTGATTGTCAGGAACATTGATTGCCAAGACTGCTTCAGTGTAGGGAAGTGGGTCCACAAAAACCTTGTTGAAGATGAGGTCCATCATGTCCACTACATACCCTGTTTTACACAATATAAAAACAAACATTTTAGTTCCTTTTTTAATTTTTCAAACAAAGTTTTTTCTGCCAAGTACTGCCTGACACTTTTCTAATATCGTTTGCCTTACCTCTTAGCTATTTATTGCTGAAATGTTTATTTATAATAGATGCAACATTCAAAAGTGTATAATTGATCAGACTTTTTTTTTGGTATTAAACTCTTACGGAATGTCTGCTCCATCTTCGGGGGTTTTGCTCTACACTCTCCCTTCAATGCCTTTGGGAGGTGCACCTTGTCTGTCTGAGCTTGTGGCCGCTTGTCGTTTTCATTGTAATGCATCGCCGCCAAGTACAGTCTGTAATAAGAAAAAAAGATGTCTGAAATTTTCGGTGACACGCGTCCACAAAATGACAAATAAGTTCTATTTTACCTGCATAGCAATCCAATAAATGGAAATACAATGTGCTTTGGGGCAAAGTGAAGGATGACACTCTGGAATGCCTCTAAAGATGAAGTCTGGTAATGTGGGCTAAGTTTAGCGACATCCTCGAGAATCCTTTTGTTTGCAATCACCTTCTCAAGTCTGTAGAAAGCCGAAGTGTCTGCGAAGGACAAAAATCATAATTCCATAGGTAATATTTTTTTATGACAATACAGACGCTCCCCTACTTACGAACATTCGTGTTACGAACAACGGCACATACGAACATGTCTGCGCGCATGTCAAAAAATGTTCGGAAAGAGATGCTGTAAATTTGATTTTTTATTGCGCACCTTTTTCCGAGTACTGTAGTGCTTCTTTCCGCCGCTAATACCGACGCTTGGCGCTGTGAGAGCTCACCCAGCATCGGAGGCTCAGCAACGTGTCGAGGAGGAGGAAGAAGAAGAAACGCCTGTCGCTCATAGATAAAGCCATCGCACTCTTCGAGCAGCAAGACCCAAATATTGAACGTTGCACAAAGGTTGCAAATCAATTGAATGATGCCATACAGTGCTACCGCATCATTTATGATGAAAGAAGAAGAAAACTGTGCAATCGTAGTTAGGTCGCTTCTTTCGGCCAGTTTCTAGTAAATCCTCCAAGGAAGATACTCATCAACCCTCATCTTCTTCTCCTCGACCCTCAACTTCTTCCTACATTGAAGTTACGGAGGAGGAAGTAACTTTTGAAGCCCATTCCAGCGACGACGAAGAACCTCTCATGATATAAAATCCTCTTCTTCCTCCTCCTCCATCAAATCCTTAAGCATCGAGTACATCTTCCAAAAGTAAGTTAAACTTCATTTTATTTATCTTATTACGTACATGTACATACTGTGTGTGTGTCTCTCGCTCTAACATACGTAGTACAGTACTGTACGTATTCTCTTTAAACATAAATTATAATACAAAATACAGCACTGAAGCAACTTACGAACAAATTCACCTTACGAACGATCGCTCGGAACGTGACTCGTTCGTAAGTTGGGGAGCGTCTGTAATTACATTGAAATGCCAAAAGTTTCCCAAAGTGGGGTAGTCTTGAGATATATATATATATATATGTTTTTTTACTTGATCCAAACCTGGTGAAAGCCATTTGTTTTTGTCGCGCGTCTGGTGTGACTCATGCAAGCAGGCTGGAAAAAGAGGCTGCTCGTGTTCATGAATGTCCAGTACATGATTAAGGATGGAGGTCCACTTTGCCACTCTCTCGGGCCCGGTGGCGGATGTGGCCGCTGTCCAGTAGACGTGACTGTTTATGCTTTTCATCCACTTCTGCAGCTTCTCACAATCTTTCATCTTACTGATCTTCTTGAGTTGCTTTGAAATTCCTACAAGAAACATTTATTGTCATGAAATAAGCCACGTGCAAAAAATGAAATCCAGTAGACGTACCTTTTGCAACGTGCCGGACCTCGTAGTAGTGTGTGATTTTGTTCTCCATGAGAAACGTGTGAATTTGTGGATGTGGCCTGGTGACGACACAGTCCGCAGTCACGCCGCGTGCACCCAACGATGCCAGACTCCTCTTCAGGCCCTCTTTTTCCATATGGTGGCGACCACCAACTTCATCGCTCTGTACCCCAGAGAGCAGACCACAAAATATTTCTATTTAGAAAACGTGTCATGAAATTATTTTCCGTAATTAAATATTTTAAAAGTCCATTTTAGCTCATCACCTGAATCAACTGCATGTCCACAATTGTGTTTGTATTGAGGTCTATTGTTGTGTAACTACCAAACGTTCCTAAATGTCCTAAAAAAAATAAAAAAAAAGTTAAATTACATTTTTCCCGCCACTCAAAAACAAACGCACATAGAATTGTGTTATTCAGTGAAATATTAAAACCTGGCGAGTCGGTCCTCATGTCTCCACCAAGTACGACTTTTTCCTCCTGGCTGAGTTGGTGCAGTAACTCATTCTGTTGCGTTTGCCAGTGGTGAATAACTGCAGGCTCAATAAAGGATCTGGCGTGGCGACGAAAAGTGTCAGAATGGAAAAATTGAAGGTGCATTGATTCGAAGACCTAAAATTAGGGAGGAAAGTGTTTTAGGAAAAACATTTGCCAGCTACTAGATCTCATGTAACATTGTTGTAAAAGCCATAGTGGGAAAAATGAACTTTTCATCATTTACCCGTTTCATTTTGAAGAAGGAGGCTCCACTCAAATATATGGCTGCAGACAGGTGGAGGTTCCCCGCCGGAGTGCTTCCTATGACAGGCTGGCTATTCCACTGTCTGCGATACTCGCAATGCGGGCACTGCTGTTCGACAGACAGGAAGGTCCCCATTTTCCTGGTCTTCAGATGACATGCCCGTGCGCAAACACGACACGCGGCAAATAACTCCATGAGATTGCTCTCATAAACGATGTATTTTTTCATCTGGTGGGTGGGAGTGGATCTGTCGTCTCTATCAGACAGAGGGAAAATGTGTGTGAATACATTTAGCAGCATTATCTCTTTGTAGCAGTGTGCTCACATCCATCGCTGTGAAACACTTTCTTACCTACACAGAGTTAAGCTTCAAAATGATGACATGCGTGAAATAAGCACACTCACGACACGGACTAGAGTTCAGGGATGTGATTTGACCAAAGTGAAATTATCTGAAAATTTAGCCGGGGGTCTGGGGGCCGCTGGCACCCAGCTAGGTCCAGGGCAGTGCCCTGGTGGGGGGACAAGGGGGGCGTAACCCCCCCCGGAGCTCA
Organism: Vanacampus margaritifer; assembly: GCF_051991255.1. Lineage (NCBI taxonomy): Eukaryota > Metazoa > Chordata > Actinopteri > Syngnathiformes > Syngnathidae > Vanacampus > Vanacampus margaritifer. Next base: position 30,814,954 of record NC_135435.1, on the reverse strand, counting down.
GGGAACTATCCCATATAAAATGGCAGTTTTAGTCAACTCAAAATCAGTCACATTCAAAAACATTGGACTGCCTTTGCTTTTAAAAACTATCACTGAGAATATCATCATATCTAACTAATGTGATTACTAAGTTAACACATAAATAATGTTGAAGAGTTCAAATTTCATGAACAAATAATTGTATCATGACCAAATGAAAAGTAACTCATATTAGAGCATACCACAAATGTCTTTGTTATAGCAGAAGATGTTATCTGTCGGAGTCATGTGCATACACAATGAAATACAAAAAAAAAAAAATTGGATATTTTTTTTGGGGGGGGGGATAAAAAAAGCGGAATTCCGCGAATTAGCGGAAAAATCACATCCCTGAGAGTTACTTACGGCATAATTGATTCTGCGGGGTCAAAGGTTGAGTCCAGCCCCTTTGAAGCCACTACTGATGAGCTACTCTCTAAAGCATCTTCCTCTTCTAGCTCCTCCTCCAGATCCATGCGAGCTCTCTTCAGCGGTCGCTTTACTGCTGTGGATGAAAACTGGAATGGAGCTGCATGATTGGATACACCAAAATCTCTGCAGGCCCGAGTACCCTGTACACCTGCAACCAAAATTACATTGAAAAAAAAAAGAAAAAGTGATTCACTGAGTAGAGACAGAAGCATTATACAACGTAACTTATTACCAAGTTCATCTCAAGAAAATGTGTCCTAATGAAAGTAGCTGCATACCTGCACTTCCGTAATAAGCGCCAAAAGTCTTCAAAGACAGCTGTGTGCCGACAGAACGTGTCTTCTTGTCAGTCTGACAGGCAAAGTCTCTCAAGGTTGGCATCTGTAAACTGGGGGTTGATGTGCTGGCCTGAGCACATGGCAAATACAACAAATGCTATCAGCCCTCACCATCGATGTGAGCTGCTGTTGCGCTTGCAATGAGAAAAAGTTGGACATAGGCTGACTATCAACAATGAGTTAAAATAAGGAACGTGAGAGGGGGAAGCGAGTTTTGAGACAAACAAAAGCCCATCTTTTAGAAACCCCAAAACTGTGCATATTCAAAAAGCCTTTTGGTGTCTAAAAGTAGGCTGTCACCTTGATTGTGCAGACACATCCACCTCTCAGGTTAGCTTCAATTGCTGCGGCTAACCTACCATTACTGAAATCGAAGTGAGTTCGATCATCACCATGCCGAAATTGAGGTTATTTCTTAAAACACATTTTTCGCACAGCTTTCGAGTAACGTCCAGACTTAGTTTACATTACATTTGCGTTTAAACGCAACGTTACTACAGAGACGGTGTTGTAGCGTTAGTTTACAACAGTTAGCTGCAATGCTAAAGCAAATTGAGAGGATGGGAAAGAAGGCTCAACAGTAAATCAAAATAAAATGTTAAAAACTTACATCTTCCACGACTGCAGTCGCATCGCGCACCGTCGGGACGGATCCATTCTTTAGTCTTAATCGCGTTGCAAATCCAGCTCTGAACTGGCTTTCATTTACAAAGCAGTCCTGAGCAAAATGGTGAGCACACACATATAGCAGTTTTGGAACTGCTGTCTTTACACTTCCTTGAAAAATAAACTTAATCCACTGTCTTCTCAAAGACTCGGACGACGGAGTTAGGAAAAGACTGCGATGCTCATTTGTGCAGTCAGGAATAGAGCAAGCCCTTCTTCCTGAACGTAGTTTCGCCATTGTTCTCACCAGAGCGTTTGCTAGCAGAAAAACATGGCGCGGTTTGTAGAATTTCTATGGCTGTGACAAACCTTTACCAGAGGCGGTGCCACTAAAATGAGGGGGCGGGGTCGAGTGCACTTCCTTGGCTGGGATGTAGGGACGTCACCAAGCCACGGAAATTCAATCTGACCGATTAAAGCACATCTTTTCCATAGGAGAAAGCTAGAGAGGGTCGAAGAAGGACTTTTTGCGTACCAGGTGTGGTGTAGACAAGCCGCGGATGTATATCAGTGATTTAAAACCGCACTAATGTACATTTTGCCTGATGTGGGACCTTTAAAGGATAACTCAACAGGAAGTCAGACTCTTGCTCCACCCCTCACTAAGATTTGAAATTGGCGCTTAAAGGTGGTGTTGCCTGGAGCACCGTTGGGTTGCGAATGGGGGGAGGGTTGGGCGTGGTCTGGTTGTGATTGACAGCAGCAACTCGCTAAGAAGCCGTTTGAGGCGGCGTGTACGAGACGGAGCTGGTGGGTAGCGGGGGCGGCTACGTCATACGGAACAAGTGACGTAGTATGTGTTGTCTCGTGGAACGAGGGGACAACCAAATTGAGTTCCTCCTCGTACTCGGCTATCGTTCTTTCAAAAACTACAAATATTTCTTCCACGGCCGCACTTAGTCGCTGATTCAACAAATCTCTCATTATTTCTACTTTACACATTTTCACACAGCCACACTTTATGTCCCCTGCCTAAAATATGTTCCTTGCAGCTTGTAAGCTAAGCTAGCTCGCAACGCACGGAGGCAATTCTCTTTTCTTGGCAGGAACTATGAATGACGTTTTACGCTATTACGTGACAGAAATGTTTATGAGCGCAACCCCTATGATGGGTTATGTTGCGCGCATAATCTCAAGGCTGTAGCGAGAAAAAAATGGCTTGGCGTTCGATGTTCGATATTCACTCCTACAGTCTACAAATTACATTTTACTACAGCGCCAACATTTATCATATCTCTCATTTTTGACAATTTGGGGCCATTTAAGGAACCAAAATGACCAATGTTAAAAAAAAAAAAAGTTCCCCAAAAATCAACAGAAACACATTTTGTCAATCTGATTGCTGTAGTAGCTAGCAATGGTAAGCAACTAACTACTACAGCTCCAATATTTATCATCAGCACATTCAAGGGACAAAAATGTTTTGTCCCTTGAATTCTACAGGCGCTACCTCTGTATTTTGTCCTATTTGAGTTGCTGTAGCTTACTATTAAAAAAAAAAAAAGCCAGCCGACTGGTTGTGCGTGCATGCTTACTGAAAATTATGGAGGCGCCGCTGACTGTCTTAGACACGCACTTCATTAAATCATTTTTATCCTATTACTACTAACCGGACAAAAGCCTCGACACAATACGTGCTTCACTACTTTACTGGACGGAATGAAAGTGGATCTTCGTGTCCGGATGAAATTCGTCCCGGTGTACGTTTAAGCGTCTCTGGCTAATGTAGCTTAGCTTGCTAGCCGCTAACAAAGAGACGCGAGTTAGCGACACCTGGTTAGGAAGAGATCAAGGGAGTGAAATGTGTGCAAGAAAAACAGCAGAGTACAAGGAGGAGCTTTGTGGAACTAAAGGAGACATCAAACCACAACGTCGCCCCCTGGACGCGCTTGGTATGCTGGAACCACGAACTGTTTTACACGCCGCAGGTTGGTTCACTAGGTTCCATGCACTGCGCATGGTTTCTGCCTCGCTTCGCCCCCTGATGTAAGGTGGTACACATTCACTGGCTTAGAATTTGTAGTTCTTGCGCGATTTATGGCAAAATAGTGCTGGGGGAATTTGTGTCAGTCACTGCAAAATAACCGCTGCAAAGATAAAAAGGTACAGGTACGGTAGGGTCATCCATGACTTTTGTCTTCTTGTGTCCTGCAGACCTCAATGAAGGAGATTTTGTTGTTGAGCAGCAGGAGCTAGTGTCCCCACAAATTGAAGAGGAAGAGGAGTCAGAGACTCTAAACATTAAAGAAGAAGAGCGGGAGGATGAAATCACCAAGTTTCCATTGACTGATGTCATTGTGAAGATTGAAGAAGATGATGGAGGATCGCAATCAGACGGCCTCTCAGCTCCACTTTCAGTTGGTGACAACATGACGTCACATTCTTCTGACTATGATGATGAACACTCGAAAGGTGATATGACAAGTCACACTGACAGCAAACACTGGAAATGTTCTCAGTGTGGAAAAAGGTTTTTGAAAAAGTCAAACTTGAAAAGACACACAAGAACACACACTGGGGAAAAACCCTTTGTCTGCTCAGTTTGTGGGAAAACATTCACCACGAAGCAACAATTAACAAGCCACACAAGATCACACACTGGGGAAAAACCTTTTGTTTGCTCCGTTTGTGGAAAAACTTTTTCTGACATGTCAAGTTTAAGAATGCACACAAGAACACACACTGGGGAAAAACCTTTTGCCTGCTCAGATTGTGGGAAAACATTTTCTGTTAAGACAAGTTTAACAATGCACACAAGAACACACACTGGTGAAAAGCCTTGTATCTGCTCAGTTTGTGGTAAAAGATTCACCACAAAGGGACATTTAGCAAAGCACACAAGAACTCATACTGGGGAAAAATCTTTTGCCTGCTCAGTTTGTGGTAAAAGATTTAGCACAAAGGGGAATTTAACTAGCCACACTAGAATACACACTGGGGAAAAACCTTTTGCCTGCTCAGTTTGTAGTAAAACATTTTATAAAAATACAGATTTAACAAGACACCTAAGAACACATACTGGGGAGAAACCCTTTGCCTGTTCAGTTTGTGGCACACAATTCAGACAGAAGGTACAATTAAAATTGCATGAAAGAACACACACTGGAGAAAAACCCTTTGCCTGTACAGTGTGTAATAAAGGGTTTTCTACAAAATGGTACTTAAGAAAACACACAAGAATACACACTGGGGAGAAGCCCTTTGCCCGTTCAGTAAGTCGTAAAACATTCACTCAGAAGGGACATTTAATAGCACACACGAGAACACACGGTGCGGAACGAACCTTTGCCTGCTCAATTTGTGGTGAAGCATTTTCTCAAAATCTAGATTTAATAAGTCACCTAAGGACACACACTGGAGAGAAACCTTTTGCTTGTGCAGTTTGTGATAAAAGATTCTCCGCGAAAGGACATTTAACTAACCACACACAAACACACGCTAGAGGAAAAACGTTTGCTTGCTCAGTTTGTGATAAAACCTTTTCAACAAATCAAGATTTAACGAGGCACTTAAGAACACACACTAGGGAGAGACCCTTTGCCTGTTCAGTTTGCGGCACACAATTCAGACAGAAGGCACATTTAAAAGTGCATGGAAGAAAACACACTGGAGAAAAACCTTTTGCCTGTACTGTATGTGATAAAGGCTTTTCTACACAAAGCAACTTAAAAAAGCACACAAGAAGACACGCTGGGGGAAAAAACTTTTGACTGTTCAGCTTGTTAAATGTCCCTTAAAAAAAAAAAAATCAGGATTCCGAATAACTCGCAGGTTGGCTGAACTTTTCACTGCACTTGCTGACAATCAGACATACTTTCATGTGCATACTCGAGTGAACGACACATTTATGTATTCAGTAAAAGTGTATGGTTTTATTGTGTTCATGTTGCTCATTTTTCAACATTGTTTTCCCAGGCAGGCTTTGTTAAACGCATCGTTGTTGAACAAGCCATGCTTTGTTTACTAGGAGGCGATCACATCACTGATTTTTTCCATACTTATGGACACATAGTGTCACATACGCAAAGAAAGAAGACGACTGCAGCTATGCACACTATTTCTATTGTACTGTAATAGTAAATGGACTGATCTTAAAGCACTTTCTACACCGCATGGCAATGGAATGTTTTACTATGTTTATTGTTTCTAAATTACCTTATCTTGTTCTTACATCAATAAAATAAAGTTGTGTGTATATACATACATATATATATATATATATATACATATATATATATATATATATATATATATATATACACACATCTATATATGTGTATATATATATATATGTACATATATGTATGTGTATATATATATATATATATATATATATATTTGTGTGTGTTCCCTCGGTATAACGTGGCTCACTTTTCGCGGTCTCGCAGATTTTTTTGGGTGCAATTTTGCATGCATTTTTTATTACGGTAATGCAATGTAAATGTATGAAGGTTTGAACATTGAGAATGTTTAAACAAGAAATATATTTTAGAAAATGTAAATGCCTCAATGAGAAAAGTGTGTAAACTGTGTGGTAAGGAGTTTCAGAGCCTTAATACATTTATAATAAATGTCCGCGGATTTCATTTATTGCGGGTATTTTTTTGGGAACATAACCCCAGCGGAAAACGAGGGAACACTGTGTAGTAGAAAATGTTTTAGTCCCTGTACCACGAAGTTCCAAAATCCAATCTGCGCCACCGGTTAGGGTACAGATACATAAATCTCCAAATGGATATGACATTCGTACCCTTGCGGTGACACCTGCACTCTCAGCGCGTGCACAACACGCACGCACGCATCCGGACGGGAAGAATTTTCCAAACATTTGGCTCCGACAGTGCAATCACAATAACATACTGCACACACAACACAACCCTACTTGAGGAGCGCTTCCTGCTGGCTCCCATATTTTGATGGGCGTTGTCTCCCTCTGCTGGTTATTTTTTTTAATGTTTCTTGGACGTCTTGTGCTTGTTAAAGAGTCACTTGATGTGCCCACAGTCACCAGGTAGCCTCCAGGACCGCTATTCTTCAAAATATATATATATATTTTTTCAAAATCACCAAGTGATCTTGTTATTTACTATGCTGTAGAAACGATCATTTAAAAATGACACTTGCAGAGATTTGTAGAGCTTGGCAAGGCCGCTTTAATTAGCACATTTCATACAAAAGTCAGCTCAATGGCGCTTCACACAGTTAAAAGCATTTATAAACAGTTAACATTTTTGAAGGAGAAAAAAAAAAGCTTACCAAATTTACTAAAAGAACATACACTGCCAACATTTAAACATATCTATAAACAAGGTTTTTAAGGTTTTTAAAGCAAAAAAAAATAATTGCTTTCTCAAATTACTAAAAGACAATCGAGTGAAACTAATTTAAAATGCTTAAGAAAATTGGCAGGAGGAAAACAGCTCAAGTTTTTAACTTGCATATAAACGCATTTACACTCGAGGAAACTGATCGATCATCTCGAGCGTCATCACGTCCGTGATACTAGTTTCATTACGGACTACTTTTTCACTTTCCGTATGACTTGGTCTATGCTCTGCTTAGTCATTGCTGTGACTGCTAAAAACAGAGCAAAATCTTGTTACATCACTACCCAGAATGCATTGCAGGTAGACAACAATGGCGACATAAATGACAATCAAGTTTGCTATTTTTTAAAACGTTATCCTATGTTCCAATACTAATTACCAAGAAAATCATATCGAGCAAAGGCGTCATTCCAGTCGGGGCTCCTTTAAGCCTTACCAGAAAACTTTTGACCGCACACACGGCAACTGAACACTTTTTTTTCTCTCCAATGTGTGTCTAAATGTTTTGTTAAACTTGACTTGACAGAAAGGCTTTGACCACAAATCGAGCAGGCAAAATTATTCTCTACAGTGTGATTTCAAATTTTGTTTTTTTCTGACTCTTTTACCACAAAATGAGCATTCAAACAGTTTCTCAGCAGTGTGTGTTTTTGTGTGTATTTTTAATTATTCCTTTGTAAAAAAAAAACTACCATATACTGAACAGCTAAAAGGTTTTCCTGCTGTGTGTTGTATTTTGTGTGTGTTTAAGCCTTTCTTTAGTGAAAATCTTTTTCCACAAACTGAGCAGCTAAAGGGTTTTCTACAGTGTGTCGTCTTGTGTGTCTTTTTAAACTTTTCTTTAGAGAATAGCTTTTGTCACAAACTGAGCAGGCAAAAGGTTTTTCTCCAATGTGCACTTTTGTATGTGTGTTTAAATGGGTCTTTGAAGAAAATCTGTTGTCACAAACAGAGCAGGCAAAAGGTTTTTCTATAGTGTGTTTTCTTTTGTGTGTGTTTAATTTTGCCTTTACCAAGAGTTTTTCATCAGAAACTAAGCAGGCATATTGTTTCTCTCCAGGGTGTGTTTTTAAGTGTATTTTTAAATTCCACTTAGCAGGGAATCGTTTGCCACAAAATGAGCAGGGAAAAGGTTTTTCCCCAGTGTGTGTTGTTGTGTGTAATGTTAAATGTACCTTCTGAGTGAATGATTTAGCACAAGCTAAGCAGGGATAAGGTTTTTCTCCATTGTGTATTCTTTTGTGAATTTTTAAACTTGACTTTAGTGTGAATGTTTTACCACAAACTAAACAGTCAAACATTTTCCCTCCAGTGTGTGTTCTTATGTGTCTATTTAAATGTGCCTCTGAAGAGAATCTTCCAACACAAAGTAAGCAGGAAAAAGGTTTTGTGTGGGTTTTTAAGTGTTCTTTTAAACGCCCCTTACGAGAGAATCTTTTCTCACAAATAGAGCAAGTAAACGGTTTTTCTCCTGTGTGTGTATTTAAGTGTTCTCTTAAATGCACCTTTCTAGAGAATCTTTTCTCACAAACGGAGCAGGCAAAAGGTTTTTCTCCAGTGTGTGTTTTTAAGTGTTGTGTTAAATGCCCCTTACATGAGAATCTTTTCTCACAAAGAGAGCAGGCAAAAGGTTTTTCTCCAGTGTGTATTCTTGTGTGTCTTGTTAACTCTGAATTTCTCATAAATGTTTTCTTACAAATTGAGCAGGCAAACGTTTTTCCCCCAGCGTGTATTCTTGTGTGTGTTTTCAAGGATAACTCGCTAACAAAAGTTTTGTCACACTGACAACATGGAACACGTTTGTTGTCAGCGTGATGCGTCACATCACCTGTAGAGTATTCACCATCTTTCTCATCAGCGCTGTCAGTTTCAGAAGAGTGTGACGTCACGTCGTCGCCATCTCCATCATCATCGTCACTCTTCAAAGTGACACTGATTTCATCATCGCACAGTTCTTCTTTATTATGAGGAGGCTTTGATTCCGTCTTTGTAATTTGGGTCAAATCTGACCGCTGCTCCTCAGGACCCACATCATCAGCACTCGGATCTGCAGGACAAGAAGACAAAAGTCAAGTTTGCTCAGTCACATCACATGTTGTGGCTTTGACGTTGTGTATTATTGTTTCTAAATGTGATGGCAACGTTTAAATTCATAAAATATAAACTGAAAAACTTGGTGAAATGTCTTCAATAAATGACCACCATGACCTCTCCGCTGGAAACGTGCACCATGTCCAAAAAAGCCATTTTTTCTCTCTCCCTAAATTTATACTAATGATCTTGTCTCCACTTGGTCTGTGTTTTTTTTTTAAGCAATATAAGCCAATTTGCAGCAGGAATACGGAAGATTCCACTCCTATGAATCCGAATGAACTTCCATTCATTCTTTAACCAATCAGTAATCGGATTAGAACTAAACTGTGCACATAAAACCCTTAAAAAAAAACTGTCTGATTACAATTTGCGTTTACAAATATCCCACGTTTGACTGAAAAAATAAATAAATTTGGGACTTGCACAGTCCGAAGAAACAGTAGAAGCAGCACTTCCGTTGTAAACAAACAAGCGCATACGTTCATCTCGTCTGTAATGTTTCAGATTCACTTTGCGAGATGGAGCTCTACTGTGTCGATCAGACCATGATTTTGCTTTTACTGGTCTCGGTTATAAAGCGCCAAACCAACGATCTGATTGTTTTCATGTGCGTTGACCGGAATAAGAATCTTAACCCAACCCGTCAATCAGATGCAAATTTTGATTCGATTGAGTCTAATCGGGTCAGAACAGTCAGAATGGCGTGTTTACGTTAATAATTTTTAATCAGATCAAGCTGTTACTGCAATTAAATGCGTCCATGTGAACATAGCCACTCAGTTTGGTCAGTTTGGGGGGGGGGGGGGGTTAAAAAAAGCGGAATTCCGCGAATTCGCGGAAAAATCACATCCCTGACTAGACATAGCCACTCAGTTTGGTCATTCAGATTCACTCTAATCCAGGGGTGCCCAAGTCTGGTCCTCGAGAGCCCCTATCTAGCCTCTTTTTGATGTCTCCCTCCTCCAACACACCTGAAGCAAATAATCTAAATTGTTGTCAGACCTCTACAGAGTTTGCCGGTCGTTTGAGCTCACAAAGAGTGGATTTAGGCATCCCCGTTCTAATCAGAACATATGGCTGCACGTAAATCCGGCTAATGGCAGCACTGAGCATGTTTGTTGTCGGTGTGACATGTCACATCACCTGTAGAATGTTCATCATCTTTCTCGCCGACATCCTGAGTTTCAGATGAGTGTGGTGTCACGCAATCACAGTCTGAAAGTGGAGCTACGGGGCCATTTGTCTGTGATCCTCCACAGTGGTCGCCATCGACTTCTTCACACTTCACACCGTCTACAGTCAATTGAAACGTGCTGATTTCCTCCTCCCACTGTTCTTCTTTAACGCGAAGCGGCTCTGGCTCCTCTTCCTCTTTAATTTGTCGAGACTCCAGCAGCTCAGGATGGAGATCTTCTTGATTGACGACTACAAAACACAAGAGGACAAATCATAACGTACAGGGGATTTTGTCATTATTATTGCTACTGTAAGAGATTTCTCAAAAGCTGCTCTCCTTTTCGCTAAACTAGCAATGCTTTACCTGGGCTCCATCGACCCCCAGAGGTTCGGTGAGTCAGACTCAAGTCAGACAAAATCGGATTTTTTTTGGGGGGGGATAAAAAAAAGCGGAATTCCGCGAATTAGCGGAAAAATCACATCCCTGACTAGACAAGGATGCTGGCATGCTGCTGTAATAAGTTTCATTGTGTACACAATGACAAATACAGTAAAGTTATTTTCTATGTAACGAATAACTCTAATAAGGAGTATTTCATTAAACAGTTTTCACCAAACAATTGAAATGTGAACCAACCTGCTCTGTGTAAGACAACTCGAGGCACTAACTTGAAAAGCAGACATTGTTGCTCGCTGTCCTCTTCAGCTTCACAAAGTTCCTCGTTGAACTTTGCTGTCTTTCTTTCACACATTTTAACGACACATTCACAACATTTTACATTCACGTGATCTCGTTTCTTCTTAGCTACTTGTCGCTAACACACGTGCCTCTCAGCTTAGCTTGCTAACCGCTAGCAAAGTTAGCCAAATAAACTTCAATGTGCACCCAAACAAGTTCTTCCAGACACGAAGATTTCATTGGTGTTGTAGTCCAGTTAAATGGAAATAGACATACTGTTTCGTATAGTATATTACAGTATGAATTCTGGAAGAATTTCTGCGTGTAGCACGCGTCCAAGCTACGAGCTGTTGTACCAGTCAGCAGTGCGCATGCGTAGCAGTTGGCAAACTTTTACAGCGAGCTACGGGCATATAAACTAGGACAAAATACCTAAGTGACTTACTTTTTTCGTATAGCTTCCGTTTTCATTCCATAATTACTACAACATCATTATACCGGGGCTACCCAAAGGCATCTTATGAAAACAATGCAATTTAGTGTTTTATAAAATGACATTTAACACAATTGAGTTGCATGGCCACGAATTGCCCACTTTCTGACCAGTATTAGCAGCGAGTTAGCTTAGGACAGTTCTTTTTTTCCATATAACTTTATTGAACAATTTTAAACAGATTAAACAAACAAATTGTAACCATTACACAAACACATTATTAATAAGGACAAAATAACAAAAAAAGGCAGGGGGGATTTTAAATAAATAAATAAAAACAAACCAAAAAAAAGAGCATAAAGCCACATCGCTTTCTTGTTGCTGGACATCAATATAGTAATGTATTGTTTAGTTTCCATTTCAAAAACTAAACAACGGTTTTGAATTACGAACTTTGGATTTGTGTATATGAAATTTCGCCCAAAATAATTATCACGTTTATAAGAAACATTTTTTTCTATTTTGTTCACTATCATTATTACAGAAACTAAACAGAATTTTTTCCCCAGAAAAGGTAGAATTTAGAGGCAATATGATCGATTAGCATTTGTAGAATTTGCGGGTCAGCTCGCTCCAAATGGAAAGGAAAGTTCCTGGGCAAAAATGAGAATCCCAAGAGGTCACTGAATCTTTTACTACAAACTGAGCAAGCAAAGGATTTTTCTTCAGTGTCTTTTCTCATGTTTTATCAAATGTTCCACTTGAATTAATCTAAACTAACCAGGATAAAGAGTTTTCGCCTTAGTGTGTGTTCTTTCGTGCTTTCTTAAATTGTCCTTTCTCGCAAACGTTTGACCACAAACTGAGCAAAGATAAGGTTTTTCCCCAGTGTGTGTTCTTGTGTGCCTTATTAGATCTTCCTTTGTAGTGAATGTTCCACAACAAACTGAGCAGACAAAAGGTTTTTCTCCAGAGTGGGTTTTTGTGTGCTTCATTAAATATTCCTTTGTTGAGAATGTTTTACCACAAACTGAGCAGGAAAAAAGTTTTTCTCCTGTGTGAGTTTTTGTGTGCCTCGTTAAATATTCCTTTCTAGTATAGCTTTTACCACATACTGAGCAAGCAAAAGGATTTTCTCCGGTGTGTATTCTTGTGTGTATTATTAAAAGTCTCTTTTGAGTGAATCTTTTTTTACAAATTAAGCATGGAAAAGGGTTTTCTCCAGTATGTATTCTTCTGTGCGCTTTTAAATGTGCCTTTTGTCTGAATGTCGCACCACAAACTGAACAGGCAACAGGTTTTTCCCCAGTATGCGTTCTTGTGTGTTTATTTAAGTCACCTTTTGTAAAAAAACATTTAGCGCATACTGAACAGGCAAATTTTTTTTCTCCAGTGTGTATTCTTAAGTGCCTTCCTAAATCTGTACTTGCATAAAATGTTTTGCCACAAACTGAGCAGACAAAAAGTTCCTCAACATCGTGTGTTTTTGTGTGCTTTTTTAAACTTGTCTCCATAGAAAATTTCCGACCACAAACTGAGCAAGCAAATCGTTTCTTCCCAGTGTGTGTTCTTGTGTGTTTTTTCAATCCACCTTTTATAGAAAAACGTTTGCCACAAATCGAACAAGGAAAAGGTTTCTCTCCAGTGTGTGTTCTTGTGTGTTTCGTTAAACCCGTCTTCCTAGTGAATCTTTTACCACAAACAGAGCAGGCTAAAGATTTTACCCCAGTGTGTGTTCTTGTGTGTCTTTTCAAGGAGCACATGTTGACAAAAGTTTTGTCACACTGAGAACATTTCAGTCGTTTGTTGTCAGTGTGACATGTCAAATCACCTTCAGAGTGTTCATCATCGTCGCCGTCGGTGTCGGATGACATTATGCCTTGACGGTCGGAAAGTGGCGTAATGAGGCTGTCTGCTTGCGATCCTCCACGTTGCTCTCCATCACCTTTTTCACTCTTCACACGGACGCCAGTCAACGGGAACGTGGCGATTGCATCCTCCTGCTCTTCTTTCTTAACGTGAGGCGGCTCTGGCTCCTGCGGCTCAGGACAGAGATCTTCACTCACGTCTGCAGGACACAAAAAGACAAACGCACGGCTTGTGACTTTTGACGTTGCGTAATATTGGACGGACGTGCGGTTTGCTGGCGAATAGCGAGAAATTTCAAAAAACGGAACACTGACCAAAGTGGTTTTGCATTGGTCAACTTAACCGTCAATGATCAGGTCAGTACCGACTGGTGAACTCCCGTTTTGCTGATGACCGAAGCGTGATTCATTTCATACTTGACACGTCCACAAGGTCCGCACAGCTCCAGTGGCGGAATTGCGACATTTTCTTCACCGCGCACCTACAGAATTTGTAACCTGCGCCGCCGACGGTCTGCCGCAAACCTCTATATGAATGGATTGTCAATAGTTGCCACTGAATGTTTTACACCAGGATCCCCGTTTGGCAATCAGAATGAAAGACAGTTCTGAAGAGATGGTAGAGAAATACAGCTATTAGCGCTGTGACATTGGCAGGGACAACAAATGCATCCGCCATCTTTTGACGTGTGATATAGTCGCTAACATAGCTATGATGTGAAGTACGAGCGTGTAAACTGAATGTTAAATGAATGTGTTTAAGCTTGATCTTTCATAGAGTTCTTGGTGGAACAGAAGTGGCCGGCAAATTGCTCTTCAGAGCGACCGTGCATTGTTTGTTAGACAGGCCGTGAAGATTCACTTAAGACTTCCTTGCAGCACTTACAAAATAAAAGTCTACACATTCCAGCTGTCAAGACATATTTATTGTGATGAGGTGCAACAACAACAGTGGATTTAACTCTGCGCAAATGACATTTTCACCAAAATGAAAGGAACAACTTCTCTATGTAAAAGCACACACAGCAAACGTCCTTGTTTTTTTCTCACCCCATGACAGAATTCCATTGTGTTATCCAATCTCTGCATAAGCGCAGTGCACCCATTAGCAGTTTTGCTTTTCAATGTGTCCATATGACTCGCAATATCAGTGTGGTCCCGTCAATTTGAAAATATTTTTTGTTTTATTAATAAAGCGATGGATTTACAAAAAAATATCCAAAGAACTAATTAAAAAAAAGAATTGACAGATTAATCAATAATAGTTGTTTGCTGCCCATACACCGTCACATTCGAAATGTTCTTTTTGTGGTTGCTTCTTACAGCAATACTAAGCTGGCTCATACTACTGGAGACAAATTCCTTGTGTGTTTTTACTAGGGCTGTTAAATTTTTTTTGGGGGATTCGGCAATATATCGCGATCTTGCAGCGCGTAATTCTATAATCGATTCGATATGCGGCCGAATCGATGTTTTTTTTTTTTTTTTAAGAGAAATATTCAACAAAACGTCTTACTTAGGGTTAGGGTTCACATGTTAAGCATGAAAGAGTATTATATTCATGGAACATTAACCCTTGATATTTTATTTCAATGCTGTATGCAGATTGTTTGTTAAATACAGATAAATATATTTTCATACAAATCTTACAGTGTACATGTACAAGTTTACTGATTAGTATTTTCTAAATGTGAGTTTAAAAAAAAAAAAAACGCAATAATCAATTTACAGATTTGTATCGGGATTAATTGGTATCAAAAAGTGATACAGATCGAATCGCCAGGTACAAGGCAATTCACGCCCCTAGTTTTTTGTTTTTTTTCAACCGTCAGTGTTTTTGTGTGTCGTGTTAAATCGGAATTCCGATTTATTCAGGCAAAATTTTTTCTCCAACGTGTCTTCTTGTGTGTGCTATTAAATGCATCTTCTGAGTGAATGATTTACCACAAAGTGAGCAGGCAAAAGGTTTTTCTCCAGTGTGTATTCTTGAGTGTCTTGTTAAAACTGAATTTAGAGAAAATGTTTTACCACAAACTGAGCAGGAAAAAGGTTTTTCCCCAGTGTGTCTTCTTGTGTGTGCTGTTAATTGAACCTTCTGAATGAATGCTTCACCACAAACTGAGCAGACAAAAGGTTTTTCCCCAGTGTGTCTTCTTGTGTGTGATATTAAATGAGCCTTCTGAATGAATGCTTCACCACAAAGTGAGCAAGCAAAAGGTTTTTCCCCAGTGTGTATTCTGGAGTGTTTTTTTAAGGATGACTTGTTGGCAAACGTTTTGTCACAATGAGAACATTCTACTCGACTATTGTCAGTATGACACGTCATATCACCTTTAGAGTGTTCATCATCATCATCATCATCATCATCATCGTCAGTGTCAGAAGACGTTATTTGGTCACGATCTGAAAGTGGCGGTATGAGGCCGTCGTCTGTTTGTGACCTTCCGCAGTGGTCTCCATCACCTTCTTCACTTTCTACACTGACACCAGTTAATGGGAACTTGGTGATTTCATCCTCTTGCTCTTCTTCTTTAATGTGTGAGGTCTCCTCCTTAATTTTAACCTCTTGCCACTCAGGATGGAAATATTCTTCACTGGGGTCTGCAGGACACAAAAAGACAAAACACACGGAATGCTTAAGTCAAGCCTCATGTGAAGTTGATGTCAGGAGTTTTTTTTCTTCTTTCAACAATGGCGCTGCTAACGTGGAATTACGCCCTCTGAGGGTTGCCGGTGAATTCCTTCAAATCTGATCATACAAAGGCTTTACAAAGTTTGTACAATCCAGATTTATTTCTACTTTATGTGTGGTCAAAACCGTAGCAGCACAAATGAACAAAACAGATTATTTCCCCCACATTTTGCATGTGGTGACAGTTAGCATCTGCTGATTTAGCCACCATGTACAAAGTACTCCATTGGCTACACATTGATTCCTCTTTTGGTAGCCTCGAGAATGCTTAATCCTTTTTTTTTTTTTTGCCTCTTCTCGTTGTGGCAACTAGTCCACAACAGCTGTCAATCATTGTCCAAGTGTGGCAATTGCTGTTTATTCAAAGTAGCAGACGTGTTTCCTATCATGCCAAAATGGTTGCGCTAACGGCCATTTTGGGATGCGTGACGTCAACGTTTGGCTCTCTATAGACAAATTGAAATAAAACCCTCCTGACACTTCATCGGGAATCCAAAAAGTCAACCTCGCCCATGTATATCATGTCCTTTTCATCATAGTGACTGTTAATGTTAGGCCGAAAGTTGACAGATAAACGCTAGTTTTCGCCCTCCTCGGTGGCCTGATTAGCTGGTGCTACGTTGCTACCGTACTGAAATAACATTGCAACACTTGCGTCCAAACTGCTAATTTCGATGGCATTTTGACCACACATAAAGGAAATTAATCCGGATTGTACAAACTTGTAAAGCCTTTGTATGATCAGATTTGAAAGCACTCACCAGCAGGAGGAATTCCACGTTAGCAGCGCCGCAAAGTTGAAAAACAAAACAAAACTCCTGACACTTCATCAGCAATCCAACATGCGCATGTATATCATGTCCTTTTCATCAAAGTGACTGTCAATGCTCTTGGGCGGAAAGTTGAAGGGTAAACGCTAGTTTTCGCCCTCCACGCCATTGTAGCCCATTAACGCTGCGCCAATAATTTCCTGCCGCAGGGGGGGGGCGTGTTCAGAGAAAGTCACATGACGTCAGGATCTCTATTGCTTAGATTTTTTTTTTGTAACTCATAACTAGACCTCGGTCTAATTAAAGGCTGTAAACATCTGCGTGGAAAATGCTTCACCACAAAGTGAGCAAGCAAAAGGATTTTGCCCATTGTGTATTCTTTAGTGTTTTTTTTTTCAAGGATGACTTGTTGGCAAAAGTTTTGTCACAATGAGAACATTCTACTCCTCTATTGTCAGTGTGACACATCATATCACCTTTAGAGTGTTCATCATCGTCGTCGTCGTCGTCGTCGTCGTCAGTGTCAGAAGACATTATATGGTCACGATCTGAAAGTGGCGGTATGAGGCCGTCGTGGGTTTGAGATCCTCCGCAGTGGTCTCCATCACCTCCTTCGCTTTCTACACTGACACCAGTCAATGGGAACTCTGTGATTTCATCCTCTTGCTCTTCTTCTTTAATATGTGAGGTCTCTGTCTCCTCCTTAATTTTAACCTCTTGCCACTCAGGATGGAAATATTCTTCACTGGGGTCTGCAGGACACAAAAAGACAAACACACACGGAATTCTTAAGTCAAGCCTCATGTGAAGTTGATGCTGCGTATTATTGTTTCTAAAATATTGAAGGTAATTGAAGATGAACTGAAGAAGCTGACTGGAATCAAAGTGAATTGTCTCCAACAAGCAAGAATATTCCAGTTGCCTTTACTCACTCCTCGCAAATTAACTTGGATGTCTGACAAACTACACCACCAGCATACAAAAAAATTTTTGGTATGCACAATAGATGCTTTCGAGCTGATACAGAAAACATTGCGCTGCTCAAGATTTAAAATAATAATAATTCAAGACTTAGCAGGCGTGTGTGCACAACTGAATAAAATAACTCAATCTCCATTAAAAAAAAAACCCGACTGTAATGACACGTTTGCTCCACATGATTTATTTGGTTGTTACTAACATAACTATGAGATTTAGTTTTCAAAAATAATTTCCAGATTTAGGACAAACAAGAAAAGCTACATATTCCAGATAGCGTGGGTAATATGGTCCATATTGTGAAAGGACGACAGAAAGGAAATGTCGAACATTATGATCCCTAGCCCTTTTGCCCTTTCATACTAAAACTTCTACAATGCTGACTAACTACATGTTAATAATGTGTTATTGAACGAAACGTGAAATTCTAACAATGATTCGATTAAAAATGAACAGTGGAATAGGTTTAGTAATACAATGCAGTTATTAAACAAGTGAAGAGTAAGAAGTGACCAAACCTGTTCTGTGTAAGACAACTCGAGGTTCCAACTTGCAAAGCTCGTCCAGCATGTGACGTTGTGGTTTGATGTCTTCTACTCCACAAAGTTCCTCCTTGTACTGTGCTGTCTTTTTTGCACACATTTTAACGCCGCAACCACAAAACCTCTCACTAAATTGATCTCTTGAGACTTCTTAGCAATGCGTTGCTAACAAATGTGACCCTTTGTTAGCGGTTCGCAAGCTAGGCTAAGTTAGCCAGAAAAGCTTCAACGTGAACCCAGACAAGTTTATCCGGACACGAAGATTGAATTTAGTCCGTTTTGGTCCAGTAAAATTGTGATGCACGTACTGCGTCGATGCTTTAGCCCGGTCAGTAGTAATTCGAGATTAATCTAGTGAATCATCAGCGGCCTCTACACAATCAACGGTGCGCATTCACGCATTGCGCATGTGCAACAGGACGGCCATTTTGATAGCATGCTACGGCAACAACACTGGGACAAAATATTTTAGTGCACATTCTGCGATTCTGTTTGTTTAACGTCCTACAGACAGTAGTGTAATACTTTAAAATCGTGATTGATTGATTGATTGATTGATTGATTGATTGATTGATTGAGATAGATAGATAGATAGATTGATTAGCTGTAGTTTACACAAGGATTAATCATGGTGGACTGATTTGATCAAAGCCACATCTGATCAAAAAATGGGGTATTTCAAACCACATTTGATTTGGAAATCTAATCTTGCTTTTACTAAATACTGTACTTGATGTATAGATCCGTCCGTCCATCCATCCAGCCATCAAAAAACATTTTCAATTTAACAAAATATATATTTAAATTTTATACAAAATACTGTATATACTATTTGGATTGAACATTAAAAAACACGTACCACTTTTAAAACTAAAACATATTTAGAAAAATATGGTATTGTCCTAGTGTGGTACTTGCCGCAGCTTGCTTATCAAAATGGTCGCCCGGATGCGCATGCGCACTGTAGATTCGGTAAGCGTCGCCGACTGTGGCTTGGATACGGCTTTCGCGAAGTAATTATTCCTAAATTAGTACTGAACGAACTAAAGCCTCAACACAGTACGTCAATTACTACTTTACCTGGCTGAAACTGAATAAATCAAATCTTGGCGTCCAGATGAACTCGTCTGGATGCATTTTGTAGCTTCTCTGGCCTACGTAGCTTAGCTTGGTTGCCGCGTGTGTTAGCAACACATAACAGAAGAGATTAAGTGATTGGAAAAGTGTGAGGATTGTCGCCTGAAAATGTGTACAGCCGAGTATAGAGAGGAACTTTGTGGAGCAGAAGACGACATCAAGCCACAACCTCAGCAACTGGACACGCTTTGCAAGTTGGAACCTGGAGTTGTCTTTCACAGAGCAGGTTAGCATTTCTCACGCACTTGTTTCCTTACTACGTTCTATTCTTAAAAAAAATATTTCTGGTTTTATTTTGGCAGTGGATGCAGCATTTTTTCGTGAGTCAACCTGAATCACATGAGGTTTAAGCAACCTGTGTGTTGGTCTTTTTGTGTCCTGCAGACCACAATGAAGAATATTTCCGTCTTGAGTATAATAAAGAGGAGGACGAGGTGGAGGAGACTCCACACATTAAGGAAGAAGAGCAGGAGGATGAAATAACCAAGTTTCCAATGACTGGTGACTTGGTGACAAGTGAAGAAGGTGATGGAGAGCACTGTGGGGGATCACAAACAGACGACCTCATACAACCTCTTTCAGATGGTGACAACATAATGTCACACTCTTCTGACACTGACGACGATGATGATTATGATGGTGAACACTCTGAAGGTGATATATGTCACAATAACAATAGGCAAATCAAATGTTCCCATTGTGATAAAACGTTTGCCAACAAGTCATCCTTGGAAAGACACACAAGAACACACTCTGGAGAAAAACCTTTTGCCTGTACACTATGTTATAAAAAGTTTTCTACAAAGGGTTACTTAGAAAAACACACGAAAAGACACACTGGGGAGAAGCCTTTTGCCTGCTCGGTTTGTGGTAAAACATTTTGTGAAAAGACAAATTTAACAGTGCACACAAGAACACACACTGGGGAAAAACCTTTTGTCTGCTCAGTTTGTGGTAAAACATTTTCAAAAAATTCAGATTTAACAAGGCACTCAAGAACACACACTGGAGAAAAACCTTTTGTTTGCTCAGTTTGTGGTAAAACATTTTCTGTAAAGACACATTTAACAAGCCACACAAGAACACACACTGGGGAAAAACCTTTTTCCTGTTCAGTTTGTGAAAAAAGTTTTTCTGTCAAGAAACATTTAACGAGCCATGTAAGAACACACACTGGCGAAAGACCTTTTGCCTGCTTACTCTGTGGTAAAACATTCACTCAGAAGGTACATTTAATAGCGCACATAAGAACACATACTGCAGAAAAACCCTTTGCCTGCTCAGTTTGTGATAAAACATTTTTTAAAAATGAACATCTAACAAGGCACACAAGAACACACAGTGGGGAAAAACCTTTTGCATGCTCAGTTTGTGGTCAAACATTTTCTGTAAAGTCAACTTTAATAACGCATACAAGAACACACACTGGGGAGAAACCCTTTACCTGCTCAGTTTGTGGTCAACGATTTGCTCGGAACTCCTATTTAACAAGGCACACAAAACACACACACACCAACAATAAATCTGAATGAGAATCTTTATTGGCCTAGTAATTTGTTCCATGCTAGTAAACATAGTAACATCATCACAGCGTTTCAATACAGAACGGACTGTGTAAAAATAAGTCAGCATGATAAACAAGTTTTACCTTTGCATTACGAGGTATATTGTCCCCCGGTGTGAGCGTAGCATCTCGTCCCAGAGACTCGGCCAGTGACATGCTGAGGAGAGACGGCATTGACTACATAACGATATAGGTCGTGCGCTGTGAATTCCGGCAAAGTCGACGATTTGATTAACTTGGTAAAAAGAGCAGGCAACAAAAGGTAAGGGGCCAAGATTCAAACCTCGAACCCGTGAGGCCAACTTGCTAAACAGATACAGCAAGAATGAAGCCGCGTGTGCTATGACGTAGTGATTCACGTGACCTTGAAGTCGAGTCCGGGACCAAAGAGAAAGTTTTGTTCTGAATACTTCTTTGGCGACGTTTCGCTCCATTCGTTGCCCTTTAGAGAGCTCTGCTCAATCTGTCTGCTCTCGAAGTCAGACCTCAGTTGTAGCGCAATCACATTGTGCGCCTTTATGACAATGGTAAAGCTGAAAAACAAACACACAAAGGTGTTGTCATGGCATTTGGGGGCGTGGCTTATTACTTATTATTACTTACACGTTGAGGCCGTCCTAAATCAGCACTCTCAATGCACCATACTGCACGCACAAACAAATGAGAAAGTATCTCGAGAATGCAGTTTTTGTGGATGAGAAATGTGTCAAAGTGTCAATTGTGGAAAAATACTTCCTTAGATGTCCTGAATGAATATCAGTGAAGACTGTTTTGTTGGTTGTAGATATGTGCCTTTAAGGGGTGTGGCCAATGATTTGAATGAGTTGTGAAATGTTAATTAGTAATTAAAGGGGACGTTAACCCCCCATTTTTATTTTTACAGTATGTTCTATGCAGCCCCACTGGTCTAAATATGGTAAGCTGGTTAATATTGTGTTAGTGGAATATGAGTTAAGCAGCAAAATCCAGCCGTTTTGCCAATTGTTGACGAGCGAAGATGACATCAATGTTGCTCAGGACTCAGGCAGCGAAAAGTCACAGCTCCCCTGAGACAAAACATAAACATTGATGTTGTCTTCAGTCGATAGCAAGTGGCAAAATGGCCGCCCCCTGAGATGGATAAAACCAGCTGGATTTTGCTGCTTAATTCATATTCCACTAACACAATATTAACCAGAATACCATATTTAGACCAGTATGGCTGCAAATAACATATTATTGTCAAGAGATGTTTACTGCTGACTTCCACTTTAAGGACCAAAATGCTCTTGGGCAAATAAAATACTCACCTGGTGAGCATTCATGGCTAGTGAGCATGAACAGTTGACATTGTTCGACAAACATGATTCCTGATTGGGTGAGCTTCCGCAGATCTCTAGTTCCTGATGGGTCAGCGGTGTCTTTCCTGCATCTCACTAAATAACTCACGAGACTAGTTTCATGTTCAACAAAGGGTTTATTGACAAGAAACAAAACATCTCCGTGGTTGACTTCCAAACAACATAGAAAATCTCCGTATTGGCCACATGAGTATTTTTTTTTTCAATTATTATACAAGAGTAATTACAATAATCAATAGCTTTCAACCACTGAGAATAGAGTAGAATAGAGAATAGAGCTCAGCTGTCGTCACCATCACACACACTTTTTCCTATTGTCACTAACTTGTGACCTACTTTTATAGAAGTCAAGAACCAGAAGAAAACATTGTGGGGGAAAATAATTTAAAAAACACATACTAGCACAGTAATAGTAAGTAAGTAACTCCTCTTTTTTTCCCTGCGACCCATCCATAATGAACCCGCGACCCACTTTTGGGTCCCGATCTTCACAGTTGAGAATCACTGATCTAAAGAGAGTATGGAAGGAGTCGGTGTTTCCCAACACTGCTGCACCTTCTTCCATTTATTTTGCAGCTTCACTCATCATTGCTCTTTTCACGAGTACACTTGTGCATCTTGACCTGATCCTTACCGGAGAATCTTTTATTACAAACACTACAACTAAATACTTTATCGCCAGTGTGTGTTTTTGTGTGCCTAGTTAAATCTGGATTTCTAGAAAATGTTTTCCCACAAACTGAGCAGGCAAAGGGTTTTTCCCCACTGTGTGTTCTTGTGTGCATTGTTAAACTTGCCTTTACAGAAAATGTTTTACCACAAACTGAGCAGACAAAAGGTTTTTCCCCTGTGTGTGTTCTTGTGTGCATTGTTAAATTTGTCTTTACAGAAAATGTTTTACCACAAACTGAGCAGGCAAAAGGTTTTTCCCCAGTGTGTGTTCTTGTGTGCTTTGTTAAGCTTGTCTTTACAGAAAATGTTTTACCACAAACTGAGCATGCAAAAGGATTTTCTCCAGTGTGTGTTCTTGAGTGCCTTTTTAAGTCTTGATTTCTATAAAACGTTTTACCACATACTGAGCAGGAAAAAGCTTTCTCACCAGTGTGTGTTCTCGTATGCAACGTTAAAGATGTCTTTACAGAAAATGTTTTACCACAAACTGAGCAAGCAAACGGTTTTTCCCCAGTGTGTGTTCTTGAGTGTATTGTTAAATGTTCATTTCTATAAAATGTTTTACTACAAACGGGGCAGGAAAAGGGTCTCTCCCTAGTGTGCGTTCTTGTGTGTTTTTTAAAATCACATTTAATAGAAAAGCCTTTACCACATACTGAACAGGCAAAAGGTTTTTCCCCAGTATGTGTTCTTGTGTGTGTTGTTAAATTTCCCTTAATCGAGAATCTTTTCCCACAAATTGAGCAAACAAAAGGTTTTTCTCCGGTGTGTGTTCTTGTGTGAACTGCTAAAGCGTCATTTTGAGTGAATCTTTTCCCACAAACTGAGCAGGGAAAAGGTTTTTCTCCAGTGTGTGTTCTTCTGTGTACTTTTAAATGTCCCTTCTCTCTAAACTGTTTGCCACAAAGTGAACAGGTAAAGGGTTTCTCCCCAGTGTGCGTTCTTGCGTGCGTTGTTAAACTCGTCTTTACAGAAAATGTTTTCCCACAAACGGAGCAGGCGAAAGGTCTTTCTTCAGTGTGTTTTCTTGTGTGGCTTGTTAAATGCACGTTCCTGGAGAAGCTTTTACCACAAACAGAACAGACAAAAGGTTTTTCTCCTGTGTGTGTTCTTTTGTGTCTGTTCAAGGATGACTTGCTGACAAAAGTTTTGTCACACTGACAACATTTCGTACGTTTGCTGCCACTGTTACACGTCACATCACCTTTTGAGTGTTCATCGTCGTCTTCGTCGTCATCATCATCGTCGTCGTCGTCATCATCATCATCAGGGTTAGTGTCAGAAGAGTGTGACATGTCGTCACCATCTGAAAGTGGCGGTATGAGGCTGATATCTGATTGTGATCCGCCACAGTGCTCTCCATCATCATCTTCACTCTTCACAGTGACAATAATCAATGGAAACTTGGTGATTTCATCCTCTTGCTCTTCCTCTTTTATGTGAGGAGGCTCTGGCTTCTCTTCCTCTTTAATTTGTGCGGACTCTGGCTTCTGCTGCTCAGAACCAAGCGCTTCT
The DNA here is from genome assembly GCF_051991255.1 of Vanacampus margaritifer. NCBI lineage: Eukaryota > Metazoa > Chordata > Actinopteri > Syngnathiformes > Syngnathidae > Vanacampus > Vanacampus margaritifer. The sequence goes on along the minus strand of NC_135435.1, from coordinate 30,790,713 downwards.
TCATTGAGGTCTGCTGGACACAAGAAAACAAGTGTCAAGATTTGCTCAGTTACATCGCATGCTGTGACTTTGATGTTTTGAATTATTGACTCTACAATGTTTTGGCAATGTTTAATGTAATAGAAAATCAACTTAAGAAGCCAATTTGATTAAAGGGTAAATGTCCTAAACAAGGGCGGCACGGTGGTTGACTGGTTAGCACATCCTCCTCCCAGTGCAGAGGACATGAGATTGTGTTCGTTCAAGAAATTTTCCATTTTAGCCTCTTTTACGTCCGTTTGGATCTTTTTTTTGTCTGTAAATAGGGAAGAGTGAACAGAGGTTTACAAGCGTACACTTCCGTCTTCTCGAGCTTTGCAATGGTGCTTTTTTTGTCTGTAAACTCCAGTTAAAAATGGCACCAAGTGCACTTGTCGCTTAAAGCTGAAACCCGTTTAAACAATGCTTGTAAGCTTTAAGGTGAGCAGTTACGCAAACACTTTCAGCACTCAATTCGCCGCCATTCAAATGACAGCTTTGTTTGGTAGCAAGTTTTTTTAAAACTTTATTTTCACGCATGCGCAAACGTAATCTGCACTCCGTTTATTATGAGGGGACGCTGTCAGATCCACCAGTTGTACACCTTGTTGGATGTCGATCATGTCATATTAAATGTGACGTGAAAAACTATCAAGGATTCCATTAAAAATAAACACAGGGATATTTTTTTAACATTATAACGTAGTTAGTAAACAAGTGAGAGTAAGAAATTAACAAACCGGCTTCGTGTAAAACAGATTGTGGTTCCAACTTACAAAGCGCGTCCAGTAGTTGACGTTGCGGCTCGTTTTCCGCTTCTGTTCCACAAAATTCCTTCTTGTACTCTGCGGTCTTTCTGGCACACATTTCCACGCCACAATTACAGCACTTTGCGCTCACTTGATTTCTTCTCAGGGATGTGTTGCAAACACATCGCCTCTCTTTGTTAGCGGCTAGCAAGCTAAGCTAAATTAGCTCGAAAAGCTCCAACGTGCACCCAAACAAGAAAATTAAATGTATAATGTTTGAGTCAATTAAAATAGTGACGGACAAATCAAGTCGAGGCTCGAGTCCGACCAGTACTAATTTTGATCGAATTATTAATCGGGAAGAATGATTTGGTGAAGCGCCTACTCAATCTATAGTGCGCATGCGCAACAGGTCGGCCATCTTTTTTTGGTAGCAAACTACGGCAATAGCACTAAGCTAAAATATGTAGTGTCCCGTCTTTTTGCAATATAATTGAAAGTTTGGAAGATCGCTTGGGAGAATACATTCTTTGGCTTTTTCCTTCTTTTTTTAAATTATGTAATTGGGGGGGATAAAAATGTTAAAAAAAATTTTGTCTTACATAATATTTATCTATCTTTTATGTAGGCCTAAATTCCATGACCATTGGCCCATTTAGTCGGGACTCATATAGTGAGATATTTACTTAAGTTGGAGATTGCTAGTTTGAAAACAGCCCCTTACCTTATGTCGCCTGCTGTTTTTACCATGTTATAAAAATCGCCGACTTTGCCGGAATTTATAGCGCACGACCTATATCATTATGTTGTCAATGCCGTCTTGTCTCCTTACACCGAGGCTGATTGGGACAATATGCCTCGTAATGCAAATGTAAAACTTGTTTATCATGCTAACTGACTTATTTTTACATTACCCGTTCTAAGTTGAAACGCTGGGATGATGTTATGTTACTATGTTTACTAGCATGGAACAAATGACTATCGTAGTGGCAAGCTATGCAGTCATTTCATGAATATGAGTCCGGCTCCAGCGTGAAAAACTCCAAGCACAAAGACGAAATCCCCCATTATTAAACAGTCAAATGCACTTAATAGTTTTGAAGAAGGTACATTTTAAAACTAACAGAGATGGAAGAGCAGCAGTCAGACACGCAACTCCTACAAATCGCCTACTAGTCTATATTAAGGAAGTCCATGGGTATTTTCAGAACGTTCGAAGGTTTCAATAGCACACAATCGTAATTTGTCCAAATGGTGTTGCCGTACAAGTTCTGCTGAAGCTCTTCCTTGTACTGTTTGTGTAACAAAACGCGCTATATTAAATAATCCTCCCCGTCCCTGAAACCGAGCGTAAGTGAGCCTTGACACATTACGTCTCATCACTATTTTTATTGGCGCCAGGTATGAAAATTAGACTTGTTGCCAACTTGTCCGGTTAAAGTCGTGTCGCTGAGGCGTCTTTAGATGATTTAGCTTAGCTTGCTAGCCGCAAACAAAGACACGCGTCATTCGTTTGCAGCACTTCGCTGAGTTGAGTGAGTGTCATGTAAAGTGTACTTATTATTTTGTGAAAATGCCTACAAAACGTGTGAAAGAAGAGTGCGAGGAGGATATTTCTCGGACAAAAGAGGAGGACGACCAACAACATCAATTACGGCAAGCTGATTTGGAGAAGCATCAAGATGTGGTTCTCAGATCAGGTTTGTTTGCTTACTCTCACTTAATCAGAAACGACTTACTTTCTAGTGTTACTGGGCCAAGAAATACCACATGACTGATATTTCAAAGGTTTTATCTACTGATGAAATGAGAGGGACTCTTTGCAGACCACTTGCCTTGCTTGAACAGACAAATAATAGGCCTGCGAGGTGGTGGTGGGGTTCCGGGTTGGGCTGACAAATTACGATAGAAACTTGGTCAACAGTAGAGATTTGGACTTTACCGACCAATCATAATAGCGCCTGTTTAAGACATCATCATATCTGCCTCAGTGTGATAATGGCTTTGAATGGAAAGCCCTCTTTACAGTTGCAGCAACAGCTAGACCGGGTATGTGTTAAGAGATATCTAAAATTCAGTTTTGCCTACTCAAAAGGAACATTTCAGATAGCTACACTCTTCCTATCCACGCCATTTTGTCTACTAATAGAGTAAAGTCAAGTTGTTACTCATCTTGTGTTAATATACCATAATTTCACTTTATGAAACCATTTTTTACATAGTCTTTTATTGTTTTATGTTTTTGTAATTATAAAGCTACTTGTCTTTATTAAAATAACATTTACATGTTTCTAGGCTGATTAATGGCATTTGACTTAATGTTGGTGGAGAATATTGAATCGGTATCCAGGTAAAATCAGTTACTATCTTGGCCGTGAAAGGGAAAAAAAACATGTAGGTGAAGGTGCCACTGCATTGGAGCTTATTTGTCGTCTCTCTTTATAAAGGCCTGATAATGCATGCATAAGCGGACTTGACTTGTCACATAACTTGACTCACCTTGAATCAAACAGTGACTTGGTATAAACTTGACTTAAGCAAATCATTTGTTTTTATCTTCGTCTTGGTTCCTGCAGATGTGACTGAACAAGCATCGGAGCTCCCTCATGTTGAAGGGGAACAGGCGTCCCGTCACATTAAAGAAGAAGAGCAACAGTCTGATATTGCAGACCTTCCATTGACAGTCATTGTGAAGAGTGAAGATGATAGCGAAGAAGATGATGGAGACTACCGTGGACAAGAGAACGACGGCTTCTTCTCACCACTATCAGAAGGTGACGACATGACGTCACACTCATCTGACGATGAACACTCTAAAGATGATACGACATGTGACACTGACAACAAACGCGTGAAATGTTCTCAGTGTGACAAAACTTTTTTCTACAATTCATCGCTGAAAAGGCACACAAGAACACACACTGGAGAAAAACCTTTTGTCTGCTCGGTTTGTGATAAAAGATTCTCCATAAAAAGGCATTTAATAGTACACACAAGAACACACACTGGAGAGAAACCGTATTCCTGTTCAGTCTGTGGTAAAAAATTCAGTCAAAAGGGTCATTTAAAAGCGCACACAAGAACGCACACTGGGGAAAAACCGTTTGTATGCTCAGTTTGCGATAAGCGATTCTCTGCGCAGGGGCATTTAATAACACACAAAAGAACACACACTGGAGAGAAACCTTTTGCCTGCTCATTTTGTGGGAAAGGATTCACTCAGAGATGCACTTTGATAACACACACAAGAACACACACGGGTGAGAAACCATTCAGTTGCAGTGTGTGTGATAAAAGATTCTATGTCAAGCGTGAGGTGAAGAGACACAAGTGCGCTGGTGAGAAGAGTGGCTTTGACTGAAGCTGCAAAAACATCTGTGAAGAAACTGACTATGTGTTGGCAGTCAATGACTCATTCACTACTCCCTAATCACCATATTGGGATTTGTACATAGAGGACTCATCAAATGAAAAACGGGAACATGTTTTTATCGTGTGTCCTGTGATTTTCTTTTTTTCTTGTCAGATGTGAGTGCCATTCAAGTTAAATAAAGGAGGAAACTCATTTTTGTGTAGATAGGTTTTTTTGTTGTACGTTTGTACTATGCACCTGTCCAGGGCGTTTTCAAATTTTTTCGCATGAAGCTAGCTGGCGTTCATTAGATGAAATATTTGGCTGAACATTTTCTTAATTGTTGAAGTACAAAAATGTCCATTCTCTGCTGTTTTATGTGTCAAATTCACAGTCAACTTCAGCTGCGAGCAACCAATAAACTGTTTGAAGCAATCATGCTTTGCTTTGCCTCTAATTTGAAAAACGATGCGAGCTGTGAGGACGGACAGACGCTAAAGAATAGTTTAAAACGTGAGAGCGAAACAAAAATTAGTCATCATCGCCGACTTTTGTGGGCGGCTCTGGATTCTATGAGTGCGACTTTCACACTGAAGCCGAGAAGCAAGAAGCGTCCTTGGGCTGTTGAACAAAATCTGACGCTAAATGTGGACTTGGAAGTGAGCAGAACTAGCACAGATCAGCAGTGACATCTATTGGTAGCATGACTGTACAGCAACATAGTCAGGCATGTATATGAATTTAATGTTTGTGTGTTATTTATGGTGACTTTACATCAAAAAAATGTGTGAGTAAGTAATATTTATTTAGGAAGTATTAGCGATTTTGAATGAGGGGAGATGTGTATGTTGCAGTTTAAAATAAGGTATGATGTACTAACTTGAATGGCGTAACTCCAGCAAGATGGCCCCTTTTTTGTGTGTGCCTATTACTGGTTAGGGCTGCCAACTTTACAACTACTAATCGCGACTACTATCAGTAGTAAACCAGCAAAATCATCGTTTGTGACACTTCTCTAACCCATAGACATGTGTAGATCACTGAGTAGATTGGCCTGTTGTTGCACTATGTCAGTGCGTCCGCCATATTGGATGTGGCATATCTGCCTCGTGAACGCAAATAGATACTGATATTTGATTCAACTTCATGTGGCAAAAATATTTGCAGGCACACACCAGGCACTCAAAACTGCATACAACTTTGAATCACTCACAAAAGCTGGTTGAACAGACAAGTTTATTTACAGCACGTATCAGATGGCTGTTTTTAAAGCCTGCTCAAGCGCACTCATTTGGGGGAACTTTTCTATTCCATATTTGATCTTTCTTTTATCAATGTGCATACAACGTTCATTGTTTGAACATATATCGGGAATATAAGGACGACTATCGCTCAGTTCTCTGTGGAGGGTTGGGCTCGTCTGTCTAACACAAATTTTAAGGCATGCAATAATAATTAGAACATCATGCACAAGGTCTGCTGTGCAAAGTAGCCGGTGTACAATAAAAGAAAAATATCAATCTCACATGAGGAATTTTCTCACGACTGTTGTCAATTTGTCAATCTTCCGAACGACAAAACAAATAACAATTGGTTTATGATGACAATGAAGTCATTATAGGTTTCATATCATAAATATGTGAATGGTCACCATATATATATATATAATATACATACATACACACACACACGTGTGTGTGTGTGTGTGTAATACCCATTCATTTAGTAAGAAAAAACTAACAATAATGAGTATAAACTAAAATATAATGCAATGTAAAGAAAATAGAAATAAGTCATTTTTACTGTCAATTATATACAATACCCTTTTATCTTCAAAACTGGGAGTGCTATAAAAAATAATAATAATTTAAGGAGAAAAATACGGCTAAAGTGATTCGGGAGTTGGCATCTCAATGTCTAAATTTCTTTCTACAGATTCTCTGACCACCTTCACACCAGAACACTTGTGTCTCTTCACCTGACGCTTAACATGAAATCTTTTCTCACACACACTGCAACTGAATGGTTTCTCACCAGTGTGTGTTCTTGTGTGTGATATTAAATGCTCCTTCTGAGCAAATCTTTTATCACAATCTGAGCAGGCAAATGTCTTTTCCCCTGTATGTGTTCTTGTGTGTGCAATTAAATGGCCCTTCTGAGTGAATCCTTTCCCACAAACTAAGCAGGCAAAGGGTTTTTCTCCAACATGTGTTCTTGTGTGTGCTGTTAAATTTGTCTTTTTAGAGAAACTTTTACTACAAACTGTGCAGGAAAAGGGTTTCTCGCCAGTGTGTGTTCTCATGTGTTGAATCAATGTTGAACGTACACTGAAACTTAAGCTGCAAACAGAGCAGGTAAAAGGTTTCTCCCCAGTGTGTGTTCTTATGTGTATTCTTAAATCACCTTTCTGAGTAAATCTTGTACCACAAAATGAACAGGCAAAAGTTTTCTCCCCGGTATGTGTTCTTGTGTGTGCTATTAGATGTCCCTTCTGGGTGAATCTTGTGCCACAAACTGAGCAGGCGAAAGGTTTCTCCCCAGTGTGGGTTCTCGTGTGTGCAATTAAATCTCCCTTCTGTCTAAATCTTGTACCACAAAATGAGCAGGCAAAGGGTTTCTCCCCAGTGTGTGTTCTTGAGTGTATTCTCAAATCTCCCTTTCTAGAAAACCCTTTGCCACAAACTGAACAGGCAAAAGGTTTTTCCCCAGTGTGTGTTCTTGTGTGTGCTATTAAATGTCCCTTCTGAGTGAATCTTTTATCACAAACTGAGCAGGAAAAGGGTTTTTCTCCAGTGTGTGTTCGTATGTGTCGTTTCAATGTTGACTTGTTGTAAAAAGTTTTGTCACACTGACAACATGCTAAGTGTTTGTTATCATTGTGACATGTCATATCACCTATGGAGTATTCATCATCAGCATCAGTGTCAGGAGAGTGTGCTGTCATGTCACCACCATCTGTGAGTGAAGCAAGGCAGCTTTGTGATTGGAAGTCTTCGTATGCGTCTCCGTCACCCTCTTCGCTCTTTACAATGACAGTCAATGGAAACTCTGCCAAATCATCCTCTTGCTCCTCCTCCTTAATGCGATGTGGCTCTGGCTGTTGCGGCTCAAGATGAAGATCTTCTTCACTGATGTCTGCGGGACATAAGAGGAGAAACGTGCAAGCTTTATTCAAGTCCAGCTTTGCTCAGTCAAGTTTCATGTTGGGTCTTTTTGATGCTGCTCCTCACTTTGAAGGGAATTAAGCAGTGACCACTGACCTTGCTCTTCATCATCTTCACCCTTCACAATCACACCCAGAATTTGAAACTTGGTTATTTCAGTCTCCTGCTCTTCCTCTTTAATGTTTGAGCGCTCTGGCTCCTGCTGCTCCACCCTGTAGCTCCACTCCTGCTGCTCAAGTCCAAGATCATCTTCTGGGACGTCTGCAGGACACAAGAAGACAAACACACGTGGTTTGCTAAAGTTATACGATAAGGCTGCCATTTTGCCGCCCAAAAACGTATCCCAATGACGACGTTAAGAGAATTTTGTCGCTTAGCAGTCAGAAGTTCCTGCAGTTCCTTTAATTTTCCTGTCTGCCCCATATTTTTTCTTTACTTAACATCCATTTAGAATGAGAATCTTTATTGACAATGCACAGTTCACAACAAAACATGGCCACTGTCCCACATTGGTGAAAAATACATTAAAGAGTGTTGTTAGCGTCCTGCCAAATCTGAGTCAAAAATAAATTGGTAAATAGTGGTATGCAGACTCGAGTTTTGTTTGAAGTTCCTAAATCGATTTGCTTCTAAAACTATTTGACATGTTTAAAAATAATTGCTGAACTCACACGGCCTTTTTTACATTTATATCTTATTTATAGTTTCCAAGTTTTCCAATGACAAGCAAAAAAAAAAAAGTGTACAAAATAAAAATGATAATAAATGGGTAAATAAATAAAACCCTCTCTCCACAAAGGAGTTATACAAGTAAAATAATAATAAATAACAAAACACACAAATTAAACGTGGGACGTACTTACTACTTGCACTTGCACATTACACTGTGTGAAGTAGTTTAGTTAAAGAAATGTACTCACCTGCTCGGTGGAACACAACTTGAGGCCTAAAAACAGCGTCCAGTAGTTTACGTTCTCGCTCCTTCTCATCTTTTGCTCCACCGACTTCCCCCTCGTGCTTTTCTTTCACAACTTTAGCACACATTTTTAAACGATAATAGCAACACTTTACACTGTGACTCACACTTGATCCGTGGTTAGCGCTGTGCTACTAACAAAGGCGTCTCTTTGTTAGCGGCTAGCAAGCTAAGCTAAGCTAGCTCGAGAAGCTTCGACGTGCACCGAGACGAGTTGAAGCCGCCAAGAAAAATTCATGAATAATGTTGTTGTCCAGTAAAGGTCGTACAATGTCCAGGCTTCATTGCGTTCAGAATTAATTCAGAATAAGTATTTGATGGAGGCAGCGCGTCAAGCTACAAGAATGGCAAAATAACTGCACAGAAGTAGCACTTTGGCGGAGTTAGTACGGCAAGACCATTTGGACAAACTACGACTGCGTCTCATTCCAGTGTCTGCACCGAAAGTTGCATAATATTCCTAGGATTGCTTTTATTATTTGTACTTATTAAAACAAAACATGGATTTGAACATTTATAGTGACTTTAACTACAAGTGTGTGTGTGTTTGTATCGTGCATTATGTCGCATTACTGTGGAGCAATGACTGTCTTGTCTTAACAAATGTCTCCGGAGTCAACATTGCCATCTATGGGTGATATTCTGCTAGCACACATCACTACATCGGCTCACGGAGGCAAATATCAATCAAATAATGTATCACGTGCAAAACAGTGTTCTCAGTCCAGCCCATATAGAATTTGTATGATATATCTCCTTAATCAAATGAAAACAGGGGTGGGCAATTATTTTTTTGCCAAGGGTCCACTTAAAAAACGTTTATGCTTGCCTCGGCGGCCAAGTCAACATGCCGACCTCAACTTTAACTTTGTGTTTAGAAAAAGCATATTGTCTTGTTTCAAGGCAAGGACACGGACCAATAAAATGTTTGTCTCCCTTTAGATTTACAAAACTTTATATAAAGTTCCTCTATTCTCAATTTCAGGTATTCCCATCTGCTAATATAGCTACTTATGCATGCATCTTTCTCAGTGAGCAGTGTTTAACCTTTTGATATTTATCTTTTAGTAGGTTTTCATGGAATTTCCAATAATCGTGTTAAAATTTAATTTAAAGGCAATGAAAATGTGTATGGAGTGCGTAGAAGATTGACAAATGACACAATATAGACTCCATAAGAAAAAAAAAATTTGCTTTTCACCCCCGAGACTTTTTAAAGATATTTAAACTTATTAAAACATACTTTTTCCAGTGGTCCTAAGCTTCTGTTTTTACTCTCCCACTTGCACAGTTCTTAATTAAGATGCACAGTGTGCTTGCTTCGGGCAGTTACTCACAGTTAAAGTTTACTGTACCTAACACAGAAAAGGAGAAAATCAATCTTTGTTTTTGTTAAATAGTATATATTGAATAGAATAATTAGTGTCCACTGAAATTTGTGGACATTTGTCTGTGGCTAACAGATGGCAGAAGACCAAAAAGGAGGTTTATGGTTGTAGTTAAAGAGGACATGAAGGTAGTTCGTGTGAGAGCAGAGGATGCAGAGGACAGCGTGAGATGGAGGCAACTGATTCGCTGTGGCGACCCCTGAAGGGAAACCCAGAAAGGAAAAGAAGAAGATAAGAATAATCGAGCTACAAGTTCAAAAATTTAATGACACCATATAACTTAATTGTGTTCGTGTGATAACGTGAAAAATAGGAGAAGCAGACAAACGTACACTTAAGTGCTGGGAGTTCACAAACATGCTTGTTTATTGTTGTCGATCTCGGCGATATGTTGCTATCAATGGTAGAGGCTAGCGAGCTAAGCTAAGCTAGGCTAGATCGAGAAGCTTCAACGTGCACCGAAACGAATTTAGCCGGACATGATCACAAGATTTAAGGAATGATGTTTTAGTCTAGTGAAGTAGTGACGGACGTACTGCGTCGAGGTTTCAGTACTTCAGAATTCGGGAAGAATTATTGAAAAAAAAGAGCATTTTGCTGCAGCTGCTCGTGTCCCCACGTCAGTTCCGCTCTTGCGCGATAGTGTATTTTTTTTTTAAAATCTTAATGCGAAAGGTCAATAGATTTTGGAAATATTCAAATTTGTTTAGTTGAAGTCTGTATCCCCCTCTCATTTTTGTATTTACTTAGGATTATTATATATTGACAGGATTTCTTACTGATTCGTCAAATTATATTTTGTCAATATATATATATATATTTTTTTGAAACAAAAATAAAAGTGAACAACGGGGGGCAACAATCATGCCATGGATTTTAAATGCATTCAAATAAAAGTTTTACAAATATGTAGCTTTCAAAGCCGTTTTGTTAGCAGAGTCATGAATGTTGACAAAATATTTATTCATCTCTCTCCTCCCTCCACTCGCCGCAGAACGTGACCCGGAAGTCGTTCTCCAGCCGTCACTTTATCAGCAGTGCTAAAAGTGTTTACACCACGGACATTCATACACACGTTGTGTTTCTGAACGCAGTGAAGCCACAACAAATGACGTCCATTATTATACCGTAACGTTACTGGGCAGAGACATTCATCAAATCTTCGTATCGGGATGAACTCGTATCGGTGCACGAAGCCTCTTGAGCTATCTCAGCTTAGCCGGCTAACCGCTAACAGAGGGAAGCCCAACCAATGGAAGAAAGTGTTGTGATTGTCTTTGCAATAATGTGTGCGCAACCAACAGCGTTGTACGCAAAGGAACTTTGTGGAACAAAAGAGGAGAATGAGCGACAACGTCAACTAGTGGACGCTATTTTCAGGCCTCAAGTTGTGTACCACGCAGCTGGTTTGTACATTTCTGTCGCTCCCTAAGTTCTAGTACTTTTTATTATAAATATTCTCATTTTTAATTTTTAATTGACACCTCATAACGTTATTAAAATTAATAATAAACGTTAAGAACGTTTGTGTTGTGGGATGAATAGTAAACACTACCTAATGGGGTGCTTTCCATTTTGTCGATGCCAAAGGTACACACATGAATAACGATTAAATAAAAACAACAATAACAAATTGCTGATTTTATACATCATATTACTGGACTGCTGAAGCCAAGTCAAAGTCACAACATTGGACATGAGTAAAGCTTGATTGACTTTCTTACAGTCAGTGTGTTTGTCTTCTTGTGTCCTGCAGATGTCAGCGAAGATCTTCATTCTGAGCAGCAGGAACCAGACCACCACTACATAAAAAAGGAAGAGGAGCCAGACCCTCCTCATGTTCAAGGCGAGGCGTTTTTCATGAAAGAAAAAGAGGCGCAAGACACTACACACATTAAAGAGGAAGAGCAGGAAGCTGACATCACCAACTTTCCATTGACTGTCATTGTGAAGAGTGAAGATGATGAAGAGGAAGACGAAGGTGATGGAGAACGCTGTGGAGGATCACAATCAGACAGGGTCTTAGCACAGCTAACAGATAGTGACGACATAACGTCACACGCTCCTGACACTGACAACGACGATGATGATGATGAACACTCAAAAGGTGATATGACATGTCACACTGAAACAGAACGTGTGAAATGTTCTCAGTGTGACAAAACATTTTACAATAAGTCAACGTTGAAAAGACACACAAGGACACACACTGGAGAAAAACCTTTTGCCTGCTCAATTTGTGGTAAAGGTTTCTCGATAAATACCAATTTAACAAGGCACATAAGAAGACATGATGGAGAAAAACCTTTTGCCTGCTTAGTTTGCGATAAAAGATTCTCTATAAAGGAAGATTTGAAAATACACACAAGAACACACACTGGGGTGAAACCTTTTGCCTGCTCAGTTTGTGGTCAAAGATTCTCTAGGAATACAATTTTAACAACACACAAAAGAACACACACTGGAGAAAAACCTTTTGCCTGCACGGTATGCGGTCTTCGATTCACTCAAAAGACAAATTTAACGAGACACACCAGAACACACACTGGTGAGAAACCGTTTGCTTGTTCCGTCTGTGGGAAAACATTTAACCGAAAGACAAATTTAGCAGCACACACAAAAACACATGCTGGAGAGAAACAATTCAGTTGTGGTGTGTGTGAGAAAAGATTTCATGTCAAGCGTGACATTAAAAGACACAAATGTGCTGGTGAGAAGAGCAGCCATCAATGAAGCTGCTGGGGAAAAAAAGTTTTAAAAAAGAAGAAAAGAAAAAAAAGAGGTCCTGTACGAAAGCTGGTGAGGTCACTTAAAGCACCACCCACGTTTTTGGCTCACGTCAGCGAAAAAAGTGATTCGCTGCCAGGCCATCGAATTGTTGCTGTGCTTGGGGTTGTTTTTCAGTTACTTGTTAATATTTGTAAATGTTTGCATGCAAAGTGTCATATAAGAGGAAATAAAGGAAATCTATACCTGGCGTATTAAGAGTTGATCTGCTTACAAGAATGATAAAATATTGCCCTTTGTCTCATTCTCAGCGTTTAAAGTTGTTGTTCTTTAAGTTTAAAAAGTCAAATATTTCATTTTTATGGACCAATAAGAGTGTATGATTTTTAAGGCACTCTGATATCTTGTAGGGCACACAATAACTCCATTAAGCATTTTGGTCTCTTGAGTCTGACATACTTTGAGAAGCTGCCTATTTTGGATACATTCCACATTTTGAACGTGCACGCTGTATCTTCTGTGTAAAGTCAAAGCTATTAAAGAGTTCCAACAAATAATAAAAACAAAAAAAAGGCATGTATTTTATTTGATGTCCTCTCCTAATTTTAATTAATGAAGAAATCAATAGTGAATTGGATTGATAAACACAATTAAAATAGTTAAAATTCTTATTAATTCCCATCTTAAGTCTTGCTGCAATTAAAAGAACAGCAACAACACGTATGGTAAAACAGATTCATTAAGTTGAACAATTAACAACAATTATGTTAACAATAAACAATTCTTAACACTATTTTACAAAAAATGCTTTCATGTTCAGGAAGTTGATACTAAGCATCCCAGAATCTCTAGCAGCGTTCATAAATAGTTGCAGTTGATTACAAATTGTATTAATATTTTTTTGCATTTTCTCAAAGTGTCATAGTTGTATGCATATTACATCCATCCATTTTAAGTTAGTGTTCTGTTTCATGAATGCCACTCAAGGTAGGAATAAACCCACAAAATCTAATTATGGTGTTTTAATTCCAGTTATTATTCCCACGCAGATGTTGTTGCAAGACTGAAAAAAAACAAACAATTACTTATAATAATAAAAAACATGTATGCAGGTCCATGGATATTGCTGCAACATTAGATATTTTTTCCCTTTTCAATGCATACAGTAGAACATGCAAAGGTAAATATTGGTGTTAAAAGGTGGTATCCTGTGACTGTAAACAATGAAGCAGCTTCAGTAGTAAAAATCCCAATAGACAGCAGCTCAACTTCATATATCGTAGATAGCCACTATATCTCAAATCAACACAACACTAACTGGGCCCAAGTTACGATCAAAGAGCCTTTAATATGTCCCAAAGCAAACACATGTGTTACGTCATCATCCCAAACGCTCTTTTTTTTTTTTTTTTTTTTACATCAAGCTGACATGACTAACCTTAAGAGGATGAGGCGGACAACTACACATGACCACCAAACTTTGTACAACAAAGTACGACAATGTCGCGCTTGTGCCACAATGAGGCGCTAGGCCACTTTCTTTTGCTTCCGTGTGGAGATTGTGAAATGCAGACGTGCTTGCTTTGTTGAGTTCCGCAATAAATACGCCATACTTGGCTAAAGACACTTCATCTTTCCGTCATTCATTCATCCGAATGCATCGTCAAGCTGCCACAACTCAACAGGTTATGGACCCAGGAGTCATTCGGAAGGAACGTTTGAATGAAAGTTTGTCAGTATCCACCGTGTAGAAAGTCGCGACGAACCGCGTGCTAACAGACGCCTTAATTAGCAAGAAGAGCTAACTAGCATCATGGATCCACGAGGGACAAGCAGGTTGCCTCGACTGACGTTCGACGGAGATGAGACTAAGTATGAGCTTTGGGAGACCAGAATGTTGGGACGTTTCCGTCTAATTGGGCTGAAAGAAACTGTGCTGGAAGAACCAACGACCGACGCCGCAAGAGCAGCAGACGAAAAGAAAAATGCTGACGCATACGGAGAAATGATTCAACTCCTCGATGACAAAAGTCGCTCATTAGTTATGAGGGATGCACCAAATGACGGAAGAAAAGGTTTGAAACTATTAAGGGAGTATTATGCCGGGAAAGGGAAACCCCGCATCATCAATCTGTACACCGTGCTCACTTCACTTCAGAAGGGAGATGACGAAAGCGTAATGGACTACATCGTCAGAGCCGAAACAGCCATCACAGCATTGCGAAATGCAGGTGAAACGTTAGGAGATGGTTTATTAGTAGCCACGGCCTTGAAGGGACTGCCCGAAAGATTTAAGCCATTTGCAGTACACGTGGCACATACAGAGGATGACATCACGTTTGCAGATTTCAAAACTAAGCTGCGAAGTTTTGAAGAGACGGAAAAGATAAATGCAGCGGATGACGACGCCGACTACGTGTTCAAAATGAGGGATGGACTGACCGGTGCCCAGAAGCAGACGGCGTGCAACATCCAGGAACGAAGCTCGATGGTGGACACGGATGCTACATCTCACATCGTTACAGAGGCGACCAAGTTCAAAACCTTGGACAGCACGTTCCGGCCAGAAAAGCACTACGTTGAGTTGGCTGATGGAACCCGGTGCAGTGGAGTCGCCCAGAAAAAAGGTAATGCAGAGTTTTACCTTAGCGACACAAGGCGACGTTGAGGGACGCCCTTTTCATACCAACCTTCCCCCCCAGGGCATCTTCTAGGTGAAGGCGCCAACTACCAGTTGTACCGCCGGTAATCTTCAAAGAAAGAGAAAACGTACTGATAGTCAGAGACGGTACCAAATTTGATATACATGTGTATGACAAGTTGTGCTATTTGCATACCGAGGGTGAGTCTAATGACAAGTTGAATGCATGCCACGGCATTTACACATGGCATCAGATATTAGACCACTGCAATTATGAGGATGTTCTGTGGTGAGGTGTTTATTGAGGGGAAATTGGCCCATACTAGAAATAGAAACCGTGATACCAGCGCAGAGGCTCCCTTACAATTGGTACACACGGACCTTGCAGGTCCAATATCTCCAAAAGATGGCCACAAATATGTCGTCGTTTACTGACGATTACTCCGGTGCTATATTTGTATACTTTCTGAAACAGAAAAGCGCCACTGTACTAGCCACAGAAAAGTTTCTCGCAGACACATCCCCCTTACGGGAAAAGTGGGGTGTAACAGGTCTGACAACAGGACCGAATACATGTGCAATGAGTTCCAACCACTCTTAAGGAAAAAGGAAATAAGACATGAGACGTGTCAGCCTCGTATTCCCCACACCGGAACGGGACTGCGGAGAGAGGTTGGTGCACACTTTTCCACATGGCTATGATGGAGAGAAACCTTTTGCCTGCTCAGTTTGTGGTCAAAGATTCTCGAGAAATACAATTTTAACAACACACAAAAGAACATGATAGCAGAAAGCGGGCTACCTAAATTGGCACTATGCAGTACAAACGAGCAGTGGTCATCATCTCAGCATCTCAATACTTTTGCAGAACCTACAGAAGAGCAGTGGTTTACTGTAAAGCAAGTACTAAGATACCTTAAAGGCACTTCAGAGAGAGAGTTAAGCTTCAATTGTGAGAAATTAGGTTTGCAGGCCTATAGCGACGCAGATTGGGGGGGCCGATAGCAGCAACAGGCGCAGTACTGCAGGATACTGAGTTTTGAGGGAGACTAGTTCTCCAGTTTCTTGGAAAACAAAAGAAACACCTTCTTCTTGTGTTTGTCTTCTTGTGTCCTGCAGATGTCAGCAAAGAGCTTCATTCTGGGCAGCAGGAACCAGAGAACCACTACATAAAAAAGGAAGAAGAGCCGGTAGACCCCCCTCATGTTCAAGGAGAGGCGCTGGGTCCCTCTTTCATAAAAGAAGAGGAGGAGGAGCACGACACTGCACACATTAAAGAGGAAGAGCGGGAAGCTGACATCACCAACTTTCCATTGACTGTCATTGTGAAGAGTGATGATGATGATGATGAAGACCGCTGTGGAGGATCACAGTCAGACAGGGTCTTAGCGCCGCTAACAGATAGTGACGACATAACGTCACACGCTCCTGACAAAGACGAAGATGATGAACTCTCAAAAGGTGATACGACATGTCACACTGAAACAGAACGTGTGAAATGTTCTCAGTGTGACAAAACATTTTACAGTAAGTCAACGTTGAAAAGACACGCAAGGACACACACTGGAGAAAAACCTTTTGCCTGCTCAATTTGTGGCAAAGGTTTCTCGATAAAGACCAATTTAACAAGGCACATAAGAAGACACGATGGAGAGAAACCTTTTGCCTGCTCAGTTTGTGGTCAAAGATTCTCTAGGAATACAATTTTAACAACACACAAAAGAACACACACTGGAGAAAAACCTTTTGCCTGCACGGTATGCGGCCTTCGATTCACTCAGAAGACAAATTTAACGAGACACACCAGAACACACACCGGTGAGAAACCGTTTGCTTGTTCCGTTTGTGGGAAAACATTTAACCGAAAGACAAATTTGGCAGCACACACAAAAACGCATGCTGGAAAGAAACAATTGAGCTGTCGTGTGTGTGGAAAAATATTTCATGTCAAGCGTGACATTAAAAGACACAAATGTGCTGGTGACGAGAGCAGCCATCAATGAAGCTGCTGGGGGGGGGATTTAAAACAAAAACTGAGGTTTACATGTCTTGGGAGGGGCAAAATTTTGAAGACTGCCCATAGTAGACTCATAGGCAGGCACTTTTCAAAACTAATAGTATTATACTACATGTAGCTAAGTTTAATGTAATACATTTTTCCAAAGTTTTATGTGGTTATAATAAAGCCACCATGCATATCAATCATCTTGTAAACAATGAATATGATACTGGCTTAAGTTCTACTTCATGTTTTCGTTACCATACCGGCAATCAACTGTCTGCTCAAATGGCTTTCTAATATTTTAATAAAGCTAATACTGACATTTAATTCACAAATTGCATTTTTCACATTCATCTATCCATTAAAATTGGTCAGATATTGTCTTTGTCATCAATTCAATTTCATAAGCGGCATTGTTATCTTAGCATAATTAGGGCCTCCGACTCATGCAATAATTGCACAGCCCCAAAATCAACCCGTGGGTGTTATTTTATTTTAAAATAGCACGATCAAAAGCATTAAAAAGTTCACAACAGCTCACAAGACTACGCATGGGTTTAAGATATCATTCAGTGTTTTTGTTTCAGGATTGCTTCTTTTTCTCGTCGGGTCTCCATAATAACCACTTTACAGTCAAAACATAATCTCTCTCTCTCTCTCTCTCTCTCTCTCTCTCTCTCTCTCTCTCTCTCTCTCTCTCTCTCTCTCTCTCTCTCTCTCCTCTCCCTCTCCCTCTCCCTCTCCCTCTCCCTCTCCCTCTCCCTCCAGGACACATTTACAATAAGCAATTTCTCTCAACAAGGCAACCCAACCGGGGTCTGTGCAATTCTCACCCCCCTCCCCCCTCGAAAGGGGCGGATGACCAACAATCAGCAGGCGTCGATCAACTCCGCTACAAGAATGGCCGATCCGACTGCTCCACACAAGCAAGGCACAAGAACGAGCACGGACTGACCAGTGATTGGTCGCCACTCACCAGATGGGTGTAATCATAAAACACACTCACCGCCTCAGTATTAGTCACCAAACATATATTCACCATTCACAGCAATGCAAATTTTGACTCACTTTAAATTTGTACTATCTCATATCTCCCTTGAGTACCAATCCATCCAATTAAGCCCATTAGTTATTCAATTTTACCCTTTTCAATCCCACAATGTTTTTATTTTATTTATATTTTTTTCCCTCACAAATTTCCCTTAAGGAAGGTATTAACCCCTGACAGGACCACTTACGGCCCACACACCTCAGGTTTGACACCACCAAAATGTCTTATTTCCACCATTTTGTTATGCAGTTGTGTTAGACAAAATCTAACAACCCCTTATACACAATTCAAGCCATTTTAGACGTCATCGTTTAGACAATATGACACAAACAAGCGCTCACAGAGACAAACACAGACACAATACTGTACAATTATGCCTCAATATCAGCAGGCTGTTAAGGCTCAAACATTTTTCTTTTTCCCTTATCTTAATCTTAGCGCCAGCGCAAGTCTCACTTCTCATTTACACAAACGTTGTATAGCAGCGATTTTTTTATTTCACCGAATTTAAGTGTACACAGAACTCCGCCGTCCCTCATTTACTTGCCATTGACTAGCATTCACAGGATTTGTATTTGTATTAAAACAAGCCTACGCAAATGTATCGAAGTTGACTTTGACAAACCTTGTGCTTTTGTCTTCTCGTGTCGTTCGATTTCACCAAAGATCAGTGCCAGGAGCCAGAGCCCACCCTTCAGAACAAAGAGGAGGAGGAGCCACAGCCTCATCAAATTAAAGAACAAGCACCGGAGTCCCATCAGGTTAAAGAGGGAGAGGAGACGGAGCCAGAGCAGCAGCACAAACGCCATAAAGAAGAGCAGGATGAGGACATCAGCATGTTTCCACTGACTGATGTCTTTGTGACGAGTGAAGAAGGTTGCTGGAGGATTTCAATCGGGCGACTTCATAGATCTATTTTCAGATGCTGGTGACACAACGTCACGCTCTTCTGACCATGATGATGATGGTGATGAAGGTGATAACACACGTCACACTGGCAACACACGCGTGAACTGTTCTCAGTGTGACAAAACTTTAGCCAACAAGTCATCTTTGAAAAGGCACAATAGAACACACAACAGAGAAAATGTTTTTTTTGCCTGTTCACTTTGTGGTCACATGTTCTCTATCAGCAGAGATTTAGGACTATGCACAAGAACACACACTGGGGAGAAACCAATTGCCTGCTCTATTTGTGGTAAAAGGTTATGCGTAAAGGGAACTTTAAAAAGACATGCAATAAATCACGCTGAGGAAAAATCTTTTGCCTGCTCAGTTTGTGGTCAAAAAATTTCCGCAAAGGGAACTTTAAAGAAGCACATGACGACACACATTGGGGAGAAACCGTTCAACTGTTTACTTTGTGGTAAAAGCTTCTCCACAAAGGGCGCTTCGACAAGACACACAATAGTAAACACACTTTTTGTCTGCTCGGTCTGTGGCAAACGATTCTCCGAAAGGCAACTTTGGCCAGACACATGAGAACACACACCGGCGAGAAATCATTCCATTGCAGTGTGTGTGAAAAAAAACTTCCGGTTTGAGTCGCAGGTGAAAAAACACAATTGTGCTGGTGAGAAGATCAGCGCTCAAGGAAGACGCATAAATTGAGGCTGTGTTTGGAAACGGTCAACATGCTTTCTCGGCGTAGTATGAGGAACTTTCTAGAATAGACCTCGTTGGCGATGTTTTTGCAAAAATTCCAAACTCTAATTTGAAACCCTGACCCTAGATTCAAACGTTAATTTGAAACCTTATCAGTAGTTAAAAAATTTTGATTTGTGAGCCTAACCCTAGTTTAAAACCTAATTCAAAACCCTAACCCTAGTTTAAAACCCTAATTTGAGAGCTTAGCCTAGATTTAGTTTAAAACCCTAATTTTAAACCCTAACCCTAGTTTAAAACACAATTTTGAAGCTCTAACCTTTGTTTACAACCTGAATTTGAAACCTCAACCCTAGTTCAAAACCCTAATATGAAGCCACAAACCCCAGTTTAAAAACCTACCCGTTTGGGTAAATTCAATAACAAATTAGCTGGATACAAGCAGTTTTTTGTTTGTTTGTTTTGTTTACATACATACATACAATTTATTGTGTAATCTCATATTTGTGGTTCCCACTAAATATGTCCAAGTAGAGCTGCCTTACTTCTTCCAGTACGGTTATATCACTCACTTGATATAACCATGTCATTTTACATACAAAATAATTAAGCAAATAAGAGTTTGAGTGTTAATATCTAATATCTGTTGTGTAGCTAGCCATCTAGCTAGCTACACAACAGAGCTATCTCTTCTCACAGCGCCTCTAATGTTGTCCAAGTAGAGCTGCCTTATTTTTTCCAGTGCTGTTATATTTCCGCGTACGTCGTGTTACTTAACCACACTCGCTTCACTTACAATTCGTCGCGAATTATTATTGAACACACTGAACGCAGTTCATCCATCATCGCCATACAGGACTTTAAACCTCATGGACGAAATCTTCGAGTCCGGATGAAGCCATCCCGGTGCACGGTGAAGCTTTTCGAGATAGCATAGCTTAGCTTAGCTTGCTAGCCACAAACAAAGAGACGCAACGCATCGCGAACTTGCAGAGAGCAAGTGAGCGTAAAGTGCTGTGATTATCGCGTGAAAATGTGTGCGGAACCGGTGAAAGAAGAAGTATACGCGGAAGAACTTTCTGGAACAAATGAGGAGACCGAACGTCAACTACTGGACGCTGTTTGCAATCAGCCTCGAGTTGCGTTATTAAGGGCAGGTTTGTTCACGTTCTCTAATTCGTTTGGTGACAACTTTAACTAATGTGAGTACGAATGTAAGTTTGTTTGTTTTTGGACACTGGATGTGCCAAGAGAATGATAATTTCATATGACAAAGTTTAGTAAAATTTGAAAGCCAATAAAAAGTATTGCTAAAAATTAATATGCAATAGGTCTTACAAAATGTTAATGACTCCCCCCCCCCAACCAATTAACGCTCAATGTGAGTTTTTTCTCCATCGCTCCACCTTGTTTATTTTGATAATTACCATGTTTTTGTCATTCTGTGTCGTCAGGTGTCAGTGAAGATCTTTGTCCTGTTAAAGAGGAGGAGCAAGAGGAGGATATCACCACGTTTCCAGTAATGGTTGTCACCGTGAAGGGTGAAGAAGATGATAGCGATGACTGTGGAAAACCTCAATCAGACGACCTCTCGGCTCCGCTCTCAGATAATGAGGATGTAACATCACACTCTTCTGAAGATGATGATGATGACTCAAGAGGTGATATGACATGCCACGCTGACAAGAAATTTGTCCAGTGTTGTCATTGTGGCAAAAGATTTCACAGGACGTCATTGTTGAAAGCACACACAAGAACACACACTGGAGAACAACCTTTTGCCTGTTCAGTTTGTGGGAAACGATTCACTATAAAAGGAAATTTAACCAAACACACAAGAACACACACCGGAGAGAAACCATTTGCATGCTTTGTTTGTGACAAAAGATTCACTCAGAAAGGCGGTTTAACAAGACACACGAGAGCACACACTGGGGAGAAACCGTTTGCCTGCTCAGTTTGTGGGCAAAGCTTTTCTGCGCAGGGAACTTTAATAACGCACAAACGGACGCACACTGGAGACAAACCTTTTGTCTGTTCAATTTGTGGTCAAAGATTTTCTTCAAAGACGCATTTAACGAGGCACACAAGAGCACACACTGGAGATAAACCACTGGCCTGCTCAGCTTGCAGTAAAAGATTCTCTAGAAAGGAACATTTATTAGAACATACAAGGACACACACTGGCGATAAGCCATTTTCCTGCTCAGTTTGCGGCCAAAAATTTACTAAGAAGGGAGATTTGACAAGACACACGAGGACACACACCGGTGAAACACCTTTTGCTTGCTCAGTTTGTGGCAAAAAATTCACCCGAAAGGGGTATTTAAGAGAGCACACAAGAATACACACAGGTGAGAAAGCATTCCGGGGCAGTGTGTCTGCCTGACAGATGTCCAGTATGACACGAGTGTATGTTGATGAGAAGAGCAGCGGTCAATGAAGCTGCAGAATAAACGGAAGAAACAGGACGTGTCTGCATTTATTGACTCATTTTCTGCTCTCTAAATCACCATACTGTGGAACATCGGTTCACAAATGACCTGTTTTATGAACGATGTGGTCTCTACCTTTTTTTTTTATACATATATATAAAGAAAACTCCACTCGGTTTTGACACTATTTTCCGTTTGAAAAAAATCATTTTACCACAGATTTGGAAAGATAACTTGTGCTTTGTCCTGTGCCTAATCTTCGTAAACATCATTGCATCTCCGTGTGGTGTTTGGTTTTTCAAAATCTATCATCTGGACTAATTGGTGAGAATAATAAATCCAATTTATACAGTATTTGATGAACATAGATGCCACGTTCTAGCTTTGAGGAACGAGGACGCCTAACTTTTGAGCCAGAGAAAATTCTCGATATATTTCTGCCTGGAATCAAGAGAAGATTACGCTACAGAGACAGTAATCACAAAAGTGGCCCTTGTTGTCAACTAAAAAATGACACCACAGCAGGTAAACGTCACGGCTCACCTGTTTTCTGGGTTTGGTCATATGACATTCGCAAACTGAACCCTTGGGTTCTGCGATTTCAGTTACCAGCAAATTGCAAAATCGCTGCCCCCCTGAGATGATTAAAAATGGGTGGATTTTGCTGCTTAACTCAACGCAATATTAATCCGAATGCCATGTTTAGACTAACATTTTTGACATAAATTTCCCTTTCAGTGCCGTGCTCCAGCAAGTTTTATGACAACATACTCTAGCGTGAGAAGTTGTTCGACCTTTGGATTGCCTGATTGAAGTTGCTCAGGTCAAGGCACACTGAGTTGAGCTTTCTTTGGGTTCGACTCGGACATTGATCCATTCTATGGGTTCTGTTACCTTCCAGATGTTGTGTCTTTCCATCTTGTTGAGCACTTGCTTCAGATTGTTCTGAGAATTTGCTTTTAGAGTGAACGCGGAGGGTGAATTCCTCTGAGAACTCGCCTACAGTCTGGAAAACCACTTGTAGACTCAATCAATCAAAGTTTATTTATACACCATCATACATAAAAAGCAATTCAAAGTAATTTACATGGTTTTAAATAAACCCCTTAGACACATATACATGTTAAAAATAAATCAGAGCTAGGTACTTCCGTTAATCGCCAATTCCTGTCGATGGCCTCTGCGAAGCCTCACAAAAATATACGAAATGAGAGGCACCATTTGTACTCACCCCAATCGACAGACGTGTAAACCTGCTTCAGTCGGTGCTCAGTCCGTGTTTCTTTTCTTTTTCTTTTTTTTTTTCTATGGAGAGCTCAGTATTGTTCATTCGATTTGACATGTCATCATTGCTCTCCTTTTTTATATATATATATATATATATATATATATATATATATATATATAAAAATTTGTATGTGGGTGAGTATGTGTAAGTGCGTGTGTATTCATTAGTTCACCTAAAACCTATTAAAAAAAAATCCCATACTAATAATATAATATAATAATAAATTGCCAAATGCAGTAACATCAATGTAAGTTATCACGATGTGGTGGCTCTCGCTAACAGGCAGAATTAAGTAACCAGAATTAGGTTAAAAAAATTCTATATTTCTATAAATTTTGATATTTGGTTTTTATTTGAGGCAGATATTTTTTCCATTAAAATATGATTTATGAGGAGGTTAGACCATTGGTCGATATTCAGAGTTTGTTTATTTTTCCAGTTAACAAGAATAGTTTTTTTTTGCGATAGTAAGGGCTACAAGTGTAGATTGAAATTGTTTATGTGGTAAGTCAGTTGTTGTTAGGTCACCTAGCAAACACAAGTTTGGACATAAAGGTATCCTACAGTCCAAAATAGCGTAACGTTTTTCTAAGACTTTAGTCCAGAAATACATAACCGGAGTACATAACCATAAAGCATGAACATAAGTGTCTGTTGTGTTTTGTAAACATTGGAGACAAATGTCGGAGTCTGAGAGTCCCATTTTCTTCATCATATATTGAGTAATGTATGTTCTGTGAATAATTTTATATTGGATAAGTTGTACATTTGTGTGTTTTGTCATTTTAAATGCGTTTTCACAAACTTGAATCCAAAAGTCAGATTCCGGTGCTATAGACAAGTCTGTCTCCCATTTCGAGATGGGTAAAGACATTTTATCAGTATATGAAAGTAACTTATATATTTTTGAAAGTTTTTGTTGTTGTCGGAGAAAGCTTGTTAATATCTTTAGCTAAAACAGGCGGTTGGAGCGTACCCCGAAGTGTTGGAATTTTTTTCTTTATCATATTTTTAACTTGTAGATAATGTAAAAAATTTCCGTTTTCTATATTGTATTTTTGGAGCAAGGATGTATATGATATAAACATATTATCTGAGAAGAGATGGTGGAGATGTGTAATTCCTTTCTGCTCCCACACAGCTAAATGAAACGGTTGGTTGTTAAGTTGAAAGTCGGGGTTATGCCATAGGGGAGGAAGCCCACAGGGCTCCACTTGGGCTTTTGTAATTTCTAGTGCCTTCCACCAGGCAGTCACGGTGGCGGAAATCATTGGGTTTTTAAAACAATTATGTCGCTTAATCGATGTTGTAATAAAGAGTAAATCTCGAAGTCTGAGGTTATTACAATCCTTCTGTTCTAGTTCCAGCCCACAGTTAGTGTCTCTGTTGGGTTGTGCCCATAGAACGATATATTGTAGCCGGTTAGCTATATAGTAGTACATAAAATTTGGTGCCTCTAGACCACCTTTGGATTTACTTTTCTGAAGAGTAGATAGACTAATCTTTGCTTTTTTTTTTATTCCAGTAAAATTTTGTAACGGCTGAGTCCAACAACTGGAACCATTTAGCCGTAGGTTTAAATTGAATCATTGAGAAAAAATAGTTTATTTTGGGTAAAACTTCCATTTTAATGGTGGCTATTCGTCCTATTAGAGAAATAGGAAGATTATTCCAGCGCTCCAAGTCACTATAAATGTTATCCAGAAGTGGAGAAAAGTTTAAATGAATTAAATCAGTTAATTTAGGTGAGATTTTTATGCCTAAGTATTTTAAATTACCTATAGGAAATGAGTAGTGTTGGTCCTGGCTTGCAGGGTTCCATGAATTTTCTGTAATAGGTAGAAGTGTTGATTTTGTCCAGTTAATAGAATAATCTGATAACTGTGAGAATTTAGTTATTAAGTTAAATACTTCTCCTAACGAAGTAGCCGGCTTTTCTAAATAAAGTAAGATATCATCGGCGTATAGATTAATTTTATGTTCTGTTACCCCAGAGTGAATTCCTTGAATCCTTCTTTCCTGGCGTATGGCTAACGCAAGTGGCTCAATAAATATTGCAAATAATAAAGGGGATAGTGGGCATCCCTGTCTTGTGCCTCTCTGTAAAGTGTTTCTTTTCGAGGCGTCGCGTCATTGTGCACTTGCCGAAAGGTGGCCGTCGTCATTGACGATTAACGGAAGTGCCCAGCTCAGAAAATAATGACGCAATAACGTAAGGCCTCGAGGCCACCAATACATTTCAACGGGTGTCAATAATATGCAGATTTTTGCTGTTTGCGGGGGAAGCCCCACCCCCGCGAATAGCAAACATCTGCATATTATTGAAACCCATCGAAATGTATTGGGGTCCACTGCAGTCATTAAAATTAACTAGCAAATACGGAACAATACATGAAAAATCCCTACATTTCATTTTATGCATTTACGTTAAAGATTTTTATGATACAAAACATGTCGCAAGAGATGTTTATAATGAAAGAAATACTGTGTGACAAAACTTGCAGTCTTTCTCTCACTGAACCTTATGTACATTTTTTACATGCTTTTTCAGATGTCCAGACTGTGTAAAGTGTTTCGGGCAATGTGGGCAAGAATGTGGTTTCTCTCCTGTATGGATGTACTTGTGTCTTTTCAGGTTGTTCTGGTCTAAAAATCCTTTGCCGCAATACGGGCACCAGTGTCTTTTCTCCCCGCGATGCCACCTCAGATGTGCGTTTAGTTCCATGCGCCTTACAAACTTCCTTTCGCATAAATGGCAGTGGAAGGGTTTCTCCCCTGTGTGGGTTCGTATGTGGGTCTCCACATCTCGCTTTGTGAAGAACGACTTGTTGCAGATCTGACAGACAAAAGGCTTGATCTTTCCATGGACCATCTGGACATGTTTGTTGAGGCCAAAACCATAGACAAAACCCTTCCCGCACTGCTGGCAAATGTGCATCCTGCCGTTGCGATGCACTCGGGTGTGGCGTTTAAGACCCCTGGCGTCGGGAAAGCTCTTTGCACACATTGTGCATGAGAACGGTCTGTGACCGGTATGCAGACTGACGTGACTCTCCAGCGCTGTATTGCTGCTAAGAACACGACCGCATTCCCTACATTGGTTCTTGAGCAGCTGTTCACCAGCGGCAGTCCGAGGCTGCTGGGACGCTTCCACTTCTTTGGCTTCTACTGCTCGCACTTTAAGGGGACTTTTGTTTCCCGTTTTAGTGCCTTTATGGTGGTTCATCACCTGCTTAGCTTTGTTTGATTTAGTTTGTTTAATTTGGGCTACAGGGTTAGCTCCTGCCGTTTTGGCCAATTTATTTACATTTTCTTGAACGGTACACTTTTGCTTTAATCTAGATTTCAAAGCAGTACTTTCTCCAGTTTTACTTGATCTGGCCGTACTTTTTGCATTCTGTACTGACATATTTTCTTGAACAGTACACTTTTGATTTAAACTAGATTTCTTAGCAGTACTTTCTCCACTCTTCCTGGAACTGGCCCCATTTTTTGCATTCTGTACCATCACATTTTCTCTAACGGTATATTTTTGATTTAATCTTGAATTTTTAGTAGTCGTTTCTCCAATCTTAATTGAACTGGCATCATTTTCAGCCAATTTTGGTGACCGAGCAGCTGAGGGACCACTTTTGCCCACTAATGAATTAGATTCTCTTTTTGAGGTTTTCTCTTTAGAAATATTGAAAGTCTTGAAAGATTCACAGTTCGAATTTTTATTTTTGGGAACATTTTTAACGATCCTGGACTCATTCTGAGGGATGGGAGGTAACTGAGACTTTTTGGAGCTGCTATAATCTTTAGTTAATTTCGTCCCTGGAGGAGTAGGATGTGTCTTTTTATGGGCAGACTGGTCTCGAGGACTATTCAAATGGGTCTCTCTAACACTAGCAATTGTCCCCGGAGAGAGACAGCTCTTAGGCATCGTCGATGCGAATTTCGTCTTTACAGCGGTGGTGGTAGCTTCGGCTGTATATGTCCACAGACACATATTCGCAGCTCTCAACTTCTTAACAATCTCCTGCGCTTCATATGAGTTTGGCTTTGCAGTTATCACAGCAGAGCACGTTGTTTTTGTAACAACGAGTTCAGGTTGGGTCAAACCTGACGTAGGACTCGGATTAGAATCTCCGTATTGTTTAGAGACAACATTACTGGCACACGTGTTTGACATATGTTGACTCAGCGGGGATAATTTTGTCTTTGGCGCACTAGTTGTAACTGCGCTTGAAGTAGACCTTGGACAGATTGTAGATGCCAATGGTTTGCTTGCACCATCTTCAGCGACAACATACTTTTCAGAGTTCGTTGGAACACGTTCAATAGCATCTGCCGTTTTTAGACCGCCAAACTTCAATGCACGTTTTGTTGGCCTTACGTGGGTAACGTTTTTTACAGCGAGTGGGTCAATAATGGACGCGCCGTCTGGGGTGTCTTTCAGAGATAACCTACGCAAGCTTACGACTGGTTTTCGGGGACTAACAGGAACAGGCTCAAACGCAGTCTTACTTTCTGTGATATTTGTACTCGTCAGTTGTTTCCTAAGAGTCAGAGGCGAAAGCTCGGTGTCTTTTAGTAGCTCTGCGGGACTCAAGGAAAGGTTTACACTTGTGGAAAGAGGAAGAAGTTTCGGGGTAGAATCTTGATCAATAGTACCAACATTCTCTAACCTGGGTTTCTTGGGGCTTTCGGGGATGCTTGGCTTGTCTGTGTGGGGCTCTGCCTTTGTTTTTGTTCTTTTACGCGAGTACGTTTTGAGGTGAATTCCAAGACGGGCAATGATGGATTTTTTGTGCGACTTGCTCCTGCCATCAGAACCGGTCCTTTCATCACACGAACTTTGGCCATCCGCAGACACATTTGTCAACATCTACAAAATGAAACGATAGCATTTTATTGAGGTTGTGTATTGCCAAGAAACACAAACAACCAATCGATGTATCATCAATAATGTGTTACTTATAACATTGCATTTGTATTAGCTATTGAAAATATTGTTTTAAGACACTTCTTACCTTTTTAGCCAATTGGATTCCAGGTGCCACTGCCATCTCTGCAAGGATTTGAGTTTTGGGCAATTGTAAATGAGGTTCAAGTAAGTCCTTGGTGATGGCGGTTAACTGAACAGGAGTAGGAAAGCTGCCATTTAGTGAAACTAAATCATGCTCCGGAGTGCACTGGTCAGTTTTAAGTGCTTGGTCAGACACAGCTGAAATCTCAACCATGTCAAACTCCATTGTTGTTTTCTCTGAGACTGGTTCAGACACATTGGAAGGTGTACAAGGAGATGAACCAGTAGCCGCTGCCTCTCCCAGGGTGGAGCAGGCTCGTTCCTTCTCTGATATTGTAGAGACAGTTACAGTTTCCGCAACAGAAGTTTCTTTTGAATCGGGACACAAGCTGGTTGATGGACTCACTTCTGATGGACAGACTGTCGATTTGAATGCCTCGCCGTTGGTCGAAGACAAAGTGCTGTCTGGAGGGACAATTCCAGATTGGCTTTTAAGGCAAAACAGTTGTGAAACCGAAAAGGATCCAGTGGACGAGGCCAGATTTGGAAGCCTTTTTAGTCTTATTACGGGGACTAGTGGAAAAGAGTTTATCGGTACACTCTCAGTTGAGGATGCCGTTCCTTCTTCCTCAGGAGTTACTTCTAAACTTTCACAAATGTTCGTCTGCTGTGGTGGACATTCCAGTTTTGGGGATGACGATGAACTATTGATTGGTAAAGTCTCCGTTGGCAATGCTGTTCCTTGTTCCTCAGGAGTTGCTTCCAATTTTTCACAAATGCTCGTTTGCTGCGGTGGACATTCCAGTTCTAGGGATGACAACGGGCTTTCAATTGATACGTTCTCAGTTAACAACGATGTTGCTTGTTGCCCGGGAGTTATTTCTAAACGTTCACATATGTCCATTTCCTGCGATGGAAATTCCAATGGCGGTGATGACAACGGTAAATTCTCCGTTGACAATGACGTGGCTGGTTCCCCAAGAGATATTTCTACACTTTCACAAAAGTATGTCTTTTGTGATGAACATTCCAGTTGTGGTGATGACAATGGGGATAAAACAAATGGAGTCTGTACAATCGGCAATGTTATTTCCTTTCCATCTGAAGCCACATAAGCACTCGCGTTTGGCCTACGTGATGACATGGTGACGGCTGTTCCAACTGAGTTCCGGTTGCTGGATGCAACTCGTGTCTCAAACAGTTGTGGTTGGCTTTCCACAACATCTGGAGCTCTACGAATGATTATTTTGATTTTTTTGCACAGCAACGGCCCCGACTTTTGTTCTGCTGAACCGATTGCCGTGTCAAGGAGAGCAGCTGTTGTGGTGGTAACATCTTTTTTATTTTGAAAAAGTCCTGACGATGAAAATGACAGAGCTGTACGCTTATTCTGGGCAGTAGCAACTGTTGACATGACAGGTGAGATCTGGTTTTGGGGCAGTGGGGCGATCATACATTGCGGATGAGCAGATGCTGACTTAGAAAAAACGGAGACTATTTTGGGGATAGGGTCAGAGACCATCAATGTCTCTAATGGTTCTGGTAATTTTGCCTGCTTAAGCGATTTGCTTACTGTATCCGTCAATGATAATGTAGATGCAACGTCAGAAGAAGCAACACAGTGTTTTCGTTGGTGCTCTGTCGGAACGCCAATGTAGGACTGATGATAGCTGGATTCGGTTGCATTAGTGACAAAAAGTGTCCTATTTGCTGACACCTCTTCTGCACCTTTATCACTTATGTTGACGGTTGGTGGTGACTGTAAGGGAAATGCTAGAGTAGGCACCGCAGACTTGACCACAATTGGTGAGGTCACAACAGAGCGAGTACACAAGTCTTGGGCTGTTGGCTTTTCCTGTGGGTTGGTACGAATCTTTGACTGATTCATTGCGTCAATGAGTAGCATCGCATCCTGCACCATTGCAAACCTGCTACGTACTCCAAGCGGGTGAGTCAGTGCTTGTTGTAATGGAGTTGTTAGGCTGGCAGTGGAATTTGTCACATGATCATGTGATGCTAATATTTGACCAGCATTGGATGCTCCTTTCGAGTTTTCACTAATTGTAGGAAGTGAGGTCAGATCATTTACTGGCCCTGTTGACTGATTGTGTGCCTCATGCAAATTGTGAACTTCTTCCAAACTGGGGTGAACTGCGGCCACTTGAGTGTTGCGGCTTTGTCTGCGCTCTTCTTTTGAATATTGATGGTCAATCACAGAGCATTTGGTTTCATTTCCTAAAGGGGAGGTTGGTGGTGGATCTAACAAAAGTCAAGGGGAAATAACAAACGAGTCTGAATGGACTGACAACATTTAAAGTCTTTAAACCTTTTTCAAGTATAATTCAAAATGTGTGGTATATTTTCTGTCTGTTAACTTCTCACCTTCAACTGCTGTTAAATGTCCACCTTCAACTGCACACAATTTGTTTCCACCGACTACAGCGGGTTCAGAAACCTTTAAAGTAAAAAGAACGGGCGGAATTAAACAATTTGCCAATGACATAAGTTTTAAAGAAAAAAAAAAGATTCAAAGACTAACAGTTTTGAGGATTTTTTTCTGCAGTTGGCTGTGCCAGTAAAACAAGTTAGGAATTAATTAATTGTATCCTGTGCTTCTACCCTCCATAAATGCCTTTAGTGATTTAACAACAATGACATTGGTTAAGGTATAGACCACAAAAGAGATGTGACATGACGATAGTCCAACTATGATTTGGTCCTATTATAATAACTGCAAAGTATTACTTTTCAAATACTTTGTTCCACACAGTCGCAATTTAAAGGGACAGTAATGTAAAAAAACAAACATTCCCTTAAAAATACTTCTTTTTTTTTTTTTTACTCCACGATGTTCTGACTCAAATTTACGAATGGATTTCTTCAGTAGGCCAGTGAGAAGTGAAATACAGCAATCAGTGTGACTCAGACAATACTGGAAACTTCTAAACAGTTCTGCTTGTCAACAAGACTTCACGGCCCAGTGCCAAAGTACATTTCTAATAGGTTTAGTTATACGAACCTTCTCGGGGTCTCCTGCTGGTTTCCAGAGTCAACACTTTGGCTATGTGTAAGTTTTACGCAAAACAACAATCCGGAACACTTTTCCAGAAGATGGGAGAAAGGCGCCAACTCTGGCAATGTTCAAAATTTAAATCCTGGCTGAAAACAGTTCTACTAAGCTGTGCATATGACAACTGAAAATATTTGATCTGTGCTCGTCACTTATAATTTAATTAATTAATGATTATTTTAATGTTTAGTGAAATGACTTAATTAGCCGTCTTGTAGTTTTAAGTAAATGTAAAGCGCTTTGAATTGTCTTGAGTCCAAATTTTGCTCAACAAATAAACAAACCTGGCCTATTGTAAAGAGGTGCACTGACGGCTTGTGTGGTATACAAAATGAGATCAATCCAACATCTGAACAAATACACACCTCATGGTTTGGAAGTTTTTCAGCATCACCATCATGGTCATTTAGTAGGATGTACACCATTTCCTCTTCATTACTTTGCTTGCCTTGCCAAGCTATGCTTTGCACCACTGGTTGCTCTAGCAGCAAAAGATGGCAAGGAAGAAGGTCTGCAAACATTTGCACAAAGTCAAATTAACATCCTGAAATGAATGTATTATATGCAGCACTGTGCAGCCATCCATCACCAAGAATAGGCCTGCCAGTGCTATAGAATTTTTGGGTATTCAGATATCCTACTAAAAATTGTACTGAATAATCGGGTATATATATATATATATATATATATATATATATAAATATATATATACACACATACATATACACATGCACACACACACACACATATACATACATTTGTTTGGTTAAAGAACAATTATGAATACAGAAGGCAATATACACATTTCCGCTTAATAATGTGCAACCAACTGGTTTTCATTTTTAGATAACTTTTTTTCCCTCCCCCTTAAATCCAAACTAGCAGCACAATATTTTCCTCTCGAGACATAAGTGAGATTTTAATAAATTAGCGTTAGGCTGGCAATGCCGATAACAGCCTAGTTTCGGTGGCAAAACAAAATCAAGTCTTTGTGAAAAGGGACAGAAGTAGGTGAAGCGAGGTGCGTGACTCACGGCAAAATAGCCGATTACCCGAAGCCTACAACACCACGCTAAAATATAACCTATAGACAATTCTTAGTTTACGTAACAAATTATGTCACAAGTCAAAATGGCGGTCTTTATTCGGTAAAGGGAAGCTCTCCGCTCATTGGACTATGGATGGTTGTAAATTAACTTATGAGTATTATTTTGATTTCAAAATGTGATTAACTGTCGTTCGAATACTATAACAATCTGCCTGGTTTGTATGCTAGTCACGGGCAAAAGCGACACAATACGCCATTTGTTTTCGCCGCGTAAAGGAAGCGTTGCATTACGGAAATGCGTTGCATTACGGAAATATCAGAAATGCCAGTATGTTGGGAATTGTCCATTCACGACCAACATACTGTAATCACGGTAAAATAGCCTGCAGGAGAGTTGCCGGTCACGGCAAAATAATCACTCCCATCTTGTAATGAGGAAATAGATAGTTTTTAGTTCCCGAATTTCTTTCTACAACGAATCCGTTATTCATTTTAATCTATGTTGAAATGTTTTCAAGCACTGTGTACAGAGCGTGTGATGACGGAAGAGGAGAGGGGAAAACATTCTTGGCTGTGTTACTCGAAACTACGGCTGTTGTATTTCGCGAAACGGGAGGACGGGAAACCGACAAGTAATATAACGTCACGGCGCTTTATCAAACGAGCCCACGAGGTTACACGTTGGTGTGGAGTTGACGTACGACGATGGTCGAACAAAATGCGTGTTCACATAATACCAAGATTCCCCGATAGCATTTTGAGACGAACAAAGACATTCAAAGTGACTCACCGCATTGTACGGCTGTATCCTGGACATTCGGACGGCCACTTTCGCTGGACTCGCTGTTCACAAAGGATTTCGCCTGAGCTATTTGTCTGCATGTTGTTTTCAGGGCCTCGTTCTCCGTCTTCACCATTGATAATTCTGCCTTTAGTTCGTCAACCAGCGTTTCAAAAAGTTTGGTCGTTTCCGCGACCGTATTTTTCACTAGACCGTCCATAAAACAGGCATATTTCGTTTGAAAATCGTCCGTTGACATGGTTATATGTTATCTTATAGCTGAAGTTACGAGAATCGAGTCCACTTGGAACAGTTAGCTTTGTCGAAATATAGCTTCAAAATGGATGACAGTTACGTCATCGCAAGGCGCCAACCTGCTACGTCACATATGCGCTTTTGTTTATTGACCGATAGATGGCGCATTACCTAATAAGCTGAAATGGGGTCATCTGCGTTCATGAACCTCATCTGTTGCATTTAAAACCCTAGATACATTTTAAAACATAGATTTTTTTTTTTTGGGGGGGGGGGGGGCAGTATTTGTACTTCATCAAATTCTTCTTCTTCTTTCAAAAGATGAGTCATTTGTGTTCTTCCAGATCACATAAGTTCTCATATTCATGTACTTTGAGCACCAAGAACATCAAGTATGCGTGGCGGCTGTGGCTCAGGGTGTAGAGACGGTCTTTGAGTAACCAGAAGGTCGGCTGTTTGGTCCGCGCTCTCCCCAAGTCATGTGTCGTTGTGTCCTTGGGCAAGGCACTCACTGATATATGGAAGGTGCGAATGTTTGGTTGTGCTAGGAGGGGCCGTAGGCGCACACTGGCAGCCACGCGTCCGTCAGCGGCTGTGGCTACTTAAGTAGCTCACTGCCACCACAGTGTGAATGTGTGAGTGCATGAATAATGTATCCATTCCATTGTCAAGTGTCTTTGAGTGTCTAGAAAAGCGCTATAATTCCGATGCATTATTATTATTTTGTTACTGCATCTTAAATTTCATGCATGCAACTATTCCCTCCACTACTTTAATTTAAAAGCTTCTTACTGGATAACGCGCACGCACGCATGCACCCACGTGCATTGGTCACCACTTCTCCATCCAAAGGAATTGGATGGCTTTTGTGCTTGTTTTAGTATTATAATCTTGCATATAGCATATGTGAAATAAAGAAAAGATGTGTGTGGTTAATGTAGGTTTTCCCCCTGT
Organism: Vanacampus margaritifer; assembly: GCF_051991255.1. NCBI lineage: Eukaryota > Metazoa > Chordata > Actinopteri > Syngnathiformes > Syngnathidae > Vanacampus > Vanacampus margaritifer. The sequence continues at coordinate 30,756,198 of NC_135435.1, read as the reverse complement.
ACAAATGAAACAAGAAAATCACAATTAGGCCATGATGAAAGACTTACAAAATGACGTGTTATTATATAGCATGTTTTATAGTAGAACTTCTGTTTACAAACAATTTGTTCTTTGAGCCTTTTAAAAAAAAAAAAAAAAAAGAAAAACTACCTCGATTACACACTATTTTCAGTTTACGAACACGTCTTGGTATGACCATGGTGCTTTTTGTCATGCTGCATCAACATCTTTTGCTTCGTGTTGGAAAGTTATTGTAGAACGCTCAAGTCAAGTCAGCCCAGTGAGGGTTTGAGGCCCCGATGGACCAACGGATAGATCAACTGTAAGTGGTAAATTGATGACACTTTTAAGAGCTTACACTTGTGCCCAATGTTCACTACTGGGAGAAACTGTATTTGTGCAATACTAGCAGATAGGGCGATTAAATGGTCTTCCACTAGATGGCAGAAGGTACACAATCGGACCTTTTTAGACGGTATTTTTTCAATGCCACTACTGTAGCAGCATCACAAGCTTTCTTTCTGTTCCAGTCCCAATATGATTTGTTGTGTAGGCTGCAGCACAGCGATCATTCTAGACAGGAGATAAAACGTATTAAGAAATTAAAAAGACACAGTGATTTTAAACCTAACGCAAGAAAGAAAGAGCGGGAGACAGACACAAATCAGTATGAACATTCTTACATTTTTTTTGTAAATGTTTTAATAACAATTCATATCTCAAGACATAGTCTTTGCATTCTTATCAGATACTGTCGTAATGACATAATGTCACACTCGCATTAGGATGATGATGAAGATGGTGGTGGTGAACAGTGTAAAAATAATATTAATAAGGCATGTCACACTGACAACAAAAGCTGGAAATGTTGTCATTATTCCAAATATTTTGTCTCCTGGTCCTTTTTGAAAAACAACACGACAATGATGATCCACCCTGGTGAGAAACCTTTTGCATGCTTAGTTTGCGGTTAAAGGTTCACTCGGAATTGACATTTTAGAACGCAAAATAAAATTAAAAAAAAGTTGTCCTTTTTGAAAAAAAACACACAATGATCCACACTGGAGAGAAACCGTTTGCCTGCTTAGTTTGTGGTAAAACATTTGCTCGGCAGGGCCACTTGGGAGCACATGCAAGAACACACACTGGTGAGAAACCTTTTGCCTGCTCACGTTGTGGGAAAAGATTCTGTGTGAAGGTACTTTTGTGAAAACATACAAGAACACTCACTGGAGAGAAAACGTTGGCCTGCCAAGTGTGTGGTAAAAAAAATTCTACAAAGGCAAATTTTCGCGAGACATACAAGAATGCACGGTGGCGAGAAACCTTCGGTTTACGTCTGATCAGATTTGTGGTCAAACGTTCTCTTTAAGGGGAAACTTAAGAACACACGAAATGACACACACTGGGCAGAAACCATTCCGAAAATATAAAGAAAGACAAGTGATGATGAGCTGCGATTAATGAAGCTTTAAATAGACTGTGACGAAACTACCCTGATTGGGGCGGGGTCAGAGAGTCTGTGGGCGGCCCGGGCTAGTGTGGGAGGGCTGTGGGTGGGTAAAGTTCAAGAGACTTATGAATTTGGTGCTCCTCACCTGTGCATGTGTTGCCAGGGACTTCCACAAAGGGGCAGAGTTTGAGCATTCGTTCAGTGAAGCATTGTACAGATGTTACATGTTGTGCAAAAATAGCTAATTGATGTACAGTGCAAATATTGAAGTAATATTACGACATTCATTTAAAAAATATATATCAATTTATAGATATGGTGGATATAAAAAGTTTCCAAGCATACGTTTACATGAACACAAGTAGGGACCGGCAATAAAATAATCAAAGACATGTATTCTTTGTTCTCTTTGAAAAACGACTAATATTACTGCAACTTATTGAATCACTTAAAGTAGTTGTGAAATTCTTCTCTGTGTGTGTCTACATGACAAGCATTATTCTGCCCCCTGCTGGCCAAGTCGCTCACACCAGAATGAGCTGCAACGAATGAATCATGATGCATTGTGCTATTTAAAAAGGTAATATTAAAGCTTTTTCTACATCATGCATGCCAGTGTTTCCCACAGATTTGAAATCTACGAGCCTGACACAGTTGTTGCAGTTACACTTTGGGCCAGAGGGAGCAGTCGTGAGTAAAAAAAAAAGTGACAAACTGCACAAAGATCTTTTGAATTCTTTACATTCTATTGAGTTATGTCATCACTATATGCCTTTATGAAGTACAACATTGTAAACAAATAAAACCCGCATTTCAACATGAAAGTTAAAGCATAACGTAGGCAGATAAATAAAAATGGATATTCCCTTGAAGGTGATCATTATCTAAAGATTAAACTTCAGATGAAGTACGCACGAGTTGAAGCTAGAAAGGCCATATTGGTTAACTGTCAACTCACATCTTACCTTTTAGGTTTTTATTTTTCGAGTTCTCTGTTACAGAGGCGGGTAAAACCAAATAAACAATACTTTAAGGCTTCAACCCGTGATACACGAACAAGATAGCAGGATGTGATCAATAAGAAAAGGTTGGAGTTATTTGTGGAATATGACTCAGAGATCACCGGACCCACTGACTGATCATTTCTTACATGTGGAAAATTCAGGAAATAAAGCAAAAGGTTTGACTTTGGAGCTGTAAAATCACTTTCAGAATAATGTTTTTTTTTTAGACTTGAGGAAGGCATTCTGTGCGAGACTGCACATTTACTGCTCTACATTTTAAATGTCACTGAAAATAAATGATAATTGGTTGCACATGATTATAATGTGGTAAACTGATGTCATTTTTTCTCTTCTCAAAAATATCTGAAGGTCCGTTTAACACATTTGAATTATGTGCCACCGATGTTACATGTTCAAAACAAATCAAATCAAATGACTTATTTTCAGTCATGCCGTTAAACAGGGATGGGCAACTTAAATGATGGAGGAGGAGATTCCAATGTACCAAGTCATGAAATGTTTCACATTATGCTTGATTTAAATAACATGGCATATTACACACCACACATAAATGTCACAAGTGCTGGCTGACGTGTTATGACATCATATGGCCGCTGGATGGAGATTACGTCACTGCTGCGTTCTTGTTTTAATTCAACACAGTCAACAACGCACTGCAAATATGACAGAAATAATATATGGACAAAGAAGATCATTTTAACATAAGGACATAGTTCATTTTCAATTCTGTAGAGAAATATAGATTATTTAATCATGTGCTTGTGTAGTGCTTGTAAGTAAAATAATAACGCTACTTCAAGCCAAACGTTTTTTTAAATTGTGTCGGGGGGGGGGGGGGGGGGGGTGAATTTCACTTTATCTAAAATTTGCATTATTCAAATGATAACCACCACATTTTAAAATTAAAGCGTACAAAGGCTTTTGGAAAAATATCATGTATAATGATTTATTGATGATGATGATGAACATTTTCATTGGGCCAAAGCTTAAAGCTTTAGACATTTTTCTGCGCAAATTATACTTAAAAGTACATTTTACCATACAATAGTGCATCATTTTCATTTTTTTTTTCACTGTATAGAAAAACTTTTATTTTAGCCACATGTCGCAATTGTTGGTATGATAGTAGCCCCTCCCCCAATGTACTACACTGCTGCTACGTATACCAGTTTAATGATGCTAAAAGTAGCTCATAAGCAATTGATTATTCATGCTGATACCTGGTAGTTAACTTGCCTTTAGCATCGTAGCATCTTTACAACAACATTTTAATTTTATCATTTGAAATGCACGCTTTAGTTTATGTTCTTCACCAAATTACACCTTGAAGAAAAAAGTACCCGCACTGTAGTGAAACCTCACTAATGGTGTCATACGGAATGTAAGAAAAAAGTTACAGCATATAAAAGACATATTTGGAACTGGAAAATGAAAAAAAAAAAAAAAGGATACATGAACAGACAGTTTACAAAGGAATCAACAAAACTAAATCAATCCAAATTTCTATCAATCACTAGCCCTACTACACATCTGATTGGATGGCGTGCCAACGAGCGGTCTCTCCAGGAGCCCGGCTGCACATTTCCTTCCAGTGTCCTCGGCCCGCCTCCGAAACATGGCTACCAATCAGCACGCGGCCCAGAATGCTGCTCTTGGTGTAGAGACGACCCTGCGAGAAGGAGGAGTCAATCGTAATCAGTATTGGAATGTTATTACGTCACATCGTAATAGGTGTGAATTGTATTGGACTGCAATCATGAATGTCTTGGTAATTAAAATGTGCTGTATTGCGTAATTTGCGGCAATCGTGCATCCTTTTATCTTGCAATTGCAGTGAGTTACATCGCACTTGGAGTCAATTTCATCGAAATTGGAGAGTGGAGTGAATCGAATCCTATTTGGTGCGTTTCACATTCTAATTTGAGTAATTGGAATTGTAAACTAAGTGGATTGCATCATGATTGGAAATTGGAAAATCCTGTTTCTGGTTACCTGCATGACGATGAACTCAAAGAGCAACGGCAGATGAGCGACGTCGCCAGGCGGCAAGTCGAATAAGAAGGGAGCGTTCCAAACGGGACTCGAACAGCCGCCGGCTGCTTTGGTCTCCTTGCTGCTGATCACTTTGCCATCATGATGCAAGTTGATGATGACGTAGTGGACTGAGGAGGAAAATATGGCACCAGTATTTAGCATCAGCATTGTCAGTGGTCCAAAGCAAATGCGGCTTCCCTTTTTTTTTTTTTTTTAATCCACTCAAGCGTTTTAATTGGATTGCATAATAATTCAAAAGCAATGTGTGGTTTATGGTGGTGACACATTCCTGGAAGCGTGGGGGGTTCTCTCTGGGGGCAACAAAGTGGAATGAACTCGTCGGAAAACGTCAACGCTGGTTTTGCTGTTTCGCTTCATGCGCCAGTGAAGCGAGGCTGGAAATGAGATGCCAAGCAGACGCGAGGGGAAGCGACTTGACTTCCGATTCCGAATACAGTTATACAACAAGACTATAATTATTATGTTTAGATTCTCTGTCATAGTCTGTAATAGGAGTACAGTAATCCCTTGCGTACTCACAGTTTACTAGTCACTAGATTTTTTTGGTTTGTTTTTAGAGCAGTCAAAATTAATCGACAAGTAATCGATTATCAAAATAATTGACAACTATTTTTCAAATTAAAATTGTCCAAATCTTCTGATTTTAGCATATCAACAGTAATTGTTCACTGATTCCTTCATGAAAGAAGACGGATTATCTTCTGTTTTTAATCAAAATAAACAAACGCAATCATCAATTTTTTTAATCACTATACGAATGCAAAGTACGAAATAAACACCAATCACTGGTTAATAAACATCAGGGGAAAAAATGCTTTTGTACTACACTGATTAGTTGATCAATCGATTAAATAATCGATAGATTCATCGATCCTAAAAATATTCAATAGTGACAGCACTTTTTTATTTAATTAATTTATTTTTTGAGTAAATCTTATTGTGATGGTGATTCATATCGCATTAGTAACTTGAGTCAGGGCCGGCTCTAAGTGATTCGGTGTCCTAGGTGAAAATGCAGATTGTTGACCCCCCCGCCTGCCCCCGTGGCAATAAATAAATAAATAAAATATATAGATATATAATATTTAATAGCACACTGACATACATGCCTCTACCCTGGGCCTGTTTTTCCTCCTCCTCCTTTTGCCGCTTTCTTAATGCAGCACCTGAGGGCTTGGACCTTTTCATTGGAAATGTTTTTTTGGGGAAAATATTTGTCAACTGCGGGCATGTGGAGCCCGTTGAGACTCTTTTGTGAATAAGGCCTATATAAATAAACTTGACTTGAAAATTATTATTTTAATTTTTTTCCATGCAATTTGGCCCCCTCCACATGACCGCCTAGTTTGCCTATGCCCAGGGCCGGCCGGGCTTGGCTGGAGCGAATCGTTATGCATCATAATATCTTAATTGGAGTGCATCTTATTTTGTGACCTCAAGTTCAGTCAGCAGCAGGCCTCAAATATCAAATATCATCCACCTGTTGTGATTTGCGATGTTACCTGGTGCTCCGGGGATGCGCGTGAGCTTGGCCAGCTGCTCGGCTTTACGCACCAACACCTTGACGCGGCGGGCCGGCACCTGGTACTGGAGCAGCACAAAAAGCTGGCCCAATGAGCGCGGCGCACACAGCGAGCTCTTCCTGCGAGACCACGTGTCCTGCGAGCTCACACTCTGAGGAACAACAGCACAGGAACAGGATTTTTACGATCTAAGTCACACTTTAAAATCAGTCTTTTAGTCTGCAGATGTTCTCTTCATGATCTGTGGCGGAAACATACACAAAGAATGGATCCCATTCACTTTGCTTTTGGGTTAGTGTGACTTTTGGCTCGTACCATCAGGGGTTGTGATGCACCAAAAAAGGACCGTTCATGAAGGATGTGACATCACTTCCTGCCGACTCTTCATACGGTTAATTCAAGTAGCGTGCTGGCTTCGCCTTGTTTGCCATGTGGTGACTCATGCAAAGTGTTCTTACGACATGAGGGTAATTGGATGTTATACATGAAAGCAGCTTCTTCTTCTTCTTCTTTTTTTTAAGCATATTAGCTTTTTGTGTTGTTTTGTACCTGATTTTCTTAACTTCAAATTTCCAAACATTTGCAGTACAAGGCCAACTTTTAGGCATCTTTTCAGGTAGTTTGTCAAAACTTGTAAATTGTTTTCCAGGTCCATACTTTGCTCCCCCTTTACGGGAGCACAAATTGGGCCTTGTTTTTATTCCTTTTCCTCTTTTTTCCATCTTTCTTTTTTTTCGTCAATGAGACTGAGGGCTTTAAGTGGCAAAACGGCAGCCTTCGCGTTATGTCTCCCTCTGTTGGTCATTGTCCCCCCTCTTCCTGTTTCTCGGATGGCTTGTGACTGTGAAGACAAATTCCATGTGTGTTTTTACATACTTGGTCAATAAATCGGCTTCTGATTCAGATGAGCTGTACTGTTCAAAATTAGCTTTAGCCGAAATGTGTTTGGACGTGTGTGGGGATGGCTAGTGGCTACGTCATTATAGCCGAACACGTCACTTCCGTGTCCAAACCAACTCCCGATATAATGGTGCAGTACTGTGTCCCGTGTTGTAATAACAGAAACATTCAATATATAATATTGAATAATATAATATATCAGTCAATAAAACGATATCTTACTACCGCTTTACTCTGGATGAAAAGAAGAAGAGGAGATGGCTGACACTGATACGGTAAAATTAATCTCTCTATTCATGATAACTACTTTTAAGTGTAGGCTAGCGTCAGGAGCTAGCTAGTAGCTATAGCTTGCTCGATTGCTGAAACAATCTGTGCAAAAGATAATTCCCGTTTTTAGTCTGCCAAGGTCACTATTCAATTTATGAAGAGATAATATGCAGCAAATGATTGACGGCGTTTAATAACAATTCCTTATGTTATGTATGCGCTAATTAAAAAACAACAACAACAAATGAATAAAATAGCATTTTAGAAAGTATGGTCAACTAGTTAGCATGTTAGCATCACAGTTGTAAGGTTCTTGGTTCAAATCCCGACCAGGGCCCCGTACCGTGTGGAATGTGCATGTTCTCTGTGCGCATGCGTGGCTTTTCTCCGAGTATTCCAACTTCCTTCCGCATTCCAGAAACTTGAAGGTAGGCTGCCTGCACGGATGGATGGATGGAAATCGTTTGTGTTTGCATTTCTGCTGATGAAATCATCGTGTGTTTGACTGTTTGGCGTCACTCGCAAGATGCATCAAATCCACGGAGCGCACCCGAGTTGAAAAGATCGACTTGGAGTCGTAAATCGAGTGCGTGGGCGCCCGGCGTTACGTCACCGGCGCTGCAACTCACGTACACGTCCAAACGCATCAGTCAACTCGGATCGGGAGGTTAAAGCGACGGGCGGGACAGGCTTTCACAAAAATTAGACTTGGCTGGCGTCACAATCTCCCGAGTTATTCACGTCCGCCTTGGCAGACTTCCGGCACGGGCGCATTGTCAATTAGCTGCTCATTTTGACCTTTGAATTGTATTGAATTGAACAAGAGTGCAGCACGGAGCTAGTTGATGTCACAGCTGAGTGGGTGCCGTTTAGCGACATGCATGGAACATGATAAGCTTGCGTGGATGAATCACTCTGGACAAAAGTATTGGGACTTGAAGCTGGCTGTTGTGAAGTGATAACAGCTTCTGCACCCAAAAGCTTCTTCTTCCATATCAAAGTCAACCAAGCATGCGTCTACTGGGCTTACTGTGCACTGGGAAGCAACAATTGACGAAAAATGTCTTCATCCAGGTTCAGGGGTAATCGTGGTGATGTGCTGCACATCTGTGTTGCATTTCTCTTCACAAATGAAAGCATTTTTTGTATGAAGCTGCAGATTTTGCTTTCCTGTGAATCAATTGTGTTGTATGAATAATCAATGTTTCTGACAACTGCTTTGCATCCGTGTTGCTTTTTTTCTTGACAAAGGCAACATTTATCATATAAATTAAAAAACAGGAGCTGCTTTCGGTCGCTCAAATATTCATTGTTATAACGGGAGGATCGAGCTTTCTGTAAACCACTGAATTTATATTTAATCATAAGCACTGTTCCTTAGAAATGCTTCACATATTTTTCGTCAATTTAAACGTGCTAAAATATTTTGGGTTTATGTGAATTCATTTCGTCATATAACCCATTTTTGAAAACTGCTTCATATTTTTGGTGCATTTTTCTTGACAAACTCAAATATTTACTACATAAACTTTGAAAATTTTGTTTTACTGCGAATAACTATTCACATATTTAGTCTAAAAAGCATTGCTACTGAAAACTGCTTTGCATCTGTGTTGCATGTACACTCTAAAAAGAGAATTGTTGAACCAAATTAAGACTACAAATTCAATTGTTGACAAACTTAATAAAATGGCTTCAATTGGGAACAATTGGGATTGAATTAAATTAATCCGAAGTGAATATATTAAGTTTAACTAATTATTCATTCATTAAACGTAATGTAACTTTAATTAAATTAATCCAAAATTAATCCAAAATGAAGTTAATACTAAATTAATCCAAAGTGAATATATTAAATTTAATGATTCATTCAACTTAACATATTCATATAAAAAAAAACAAAAAAAAAACATATTCACTTTTGATTAATTAAATTAAATTGTGTGTTACCAATTAAAGCAATTTTATTAAGTTGGTCAACAATTCAATTTGTAATCTTAAATTGCTTCAACAATTCTTTTTTTTTAGTGTGTATAGGCTTACTGACAAACTCAAACATTCACTGTATAAACTGAAAAATGCTTCACGCTACCTTCTTGAGTTTACTTTTGGCGGGGCCGAGGTGCCGAGTGCAGGTTGCCGTTGTGTCGGGCTCCCAGTCCAGGTGCTGGCAGGGCAGCTCCACCACGCCCAGCGCCATCTCGCGCAGGCCCGAGAAATCGCGACCGTAGACCTCTAGCCTCAGTGTGCAAACCCGCAGCCTCTCCAAGGAGCCCGCTTGAAGCGCCACGCTTTGGCTTTGCAGCTCCGGGCTGAAACTACTGCGTCGGGATGCCACCTGGAACGGTACTGGGCACAGTGGCGGTAGGCTAGCCCGCACCAGAACCCGATTACTGCGCCTCCTACCAGACACCCCCAGGATGTTAACCACCAGGGTGCCATTTGAGGAGTAGAGCAAGGAGAAGTGGAGCAAGGGGGCCGGCTTGGCGGGGATGGAGGACGTGATGGAGCCATATTGCGACGGAGCCACCGCATCCAGGTGGGTCAAACTTTCCCCACTCACGGTGCTGCGCCGTCCCTTCACCCAGCGAGATTTGGGAACCAGTTTAGTGAGCGAGGGCAAAGATGCCCGACTGTGGCCCGAATTCTTATGGGAGGCCAAAGGAACGAGCGGCGAACTGAGGCGGCGTAGTGGAGACGAGCACCTGGAATCCAACGGAAGATCGCTGAGGTCGTCCTCGGATGGGGAGGAGCTGCTTTTCCGGCAGGTGAAGTCCAGTACGTCGCCGTCCAGTTCTTCGTACTGTTGCCGGACGGGCAGAGTGCACATCGCCGGCGTCACGGTCACGGTCACCTGCTCGTTGGGGTGAGGGCACGGAATGGCCGCCTGCTTGTCCTCTGAGGTCATGCCCTTCTTTGGCCTGCAGCAGAGGATGAAGGCGAGCACCACGCAGTAGCAGAAGATGGCCAGGAGCACGGCCAGCAGAACCTGCAGATGAACTACAGGCAAAAAAAATTTTTTCTGAGAACTGCTTCGAATCTGTGTTGCATTTTTCTTGGCAAACGCAAACATTTCATACATAAACTGAAGCATGCTTGCAGGATTTTGTGGACACTTGATGGCGAGGACCAAACCAGGCCATGGGGACTAGACTGACATATCGAAGAGGCCTAAATGAGTTCCAGTCATCTTAATGAGATCAATGAGGAAATGTCCCCCATCTGTTATAAACACTAATGACAGTATCGCTTTCAAAAAGCCAGACAGAGCACACGTTAAATTTCCTGACAGCCAGACTGCAAACGTCCGCATATGATATTATAATTACAGGATTTTATTTCGATTTCCAATCAGTAAGCGACCACAATCTTGTAAACAACAATTTTGTGGAAGATCTGTCTTAAACGGGCTCAAGAGAAATGATTTCCTTTCACACTGCCTTAAAATAATCCTGCATTATTATGATTTGTTTTTTCCCTGGAGGAAGTATCTGATTGACCCGCTGTGGATTATTCGTATCCACTCAAAAATCCATACAATCCGCTTCCAAAATGAAATTATGCATTTGTCAACAGTTGATTTATATATATATATATATATCTTTCAACACTAGCAAAGTAAAACAACAAATCACCAGACCTTCTTGTCCTGTTATCATGCTGCAATGAATATCTGATCCAGTCCGAAAATATGACTCAGGAATTCATGCATGTTTAAAATCAAAAGATGAACACACTTAGTCAATACTTTTTCTCAAACTCAATGATAAATTGATCAATTCTGCAGCTCCAAAGTGATATTCTAAGGACACAAAAAATGATTAACAAACAAACAAACAACCAGAAAATGATTCTTCTTACCTGGCAGGATGTAGTGCGACATGATTGCGTCCGCCACTCTGCAGTGTGCGGAGTCAGTGTGATTCCCTCCTACCACTATAATCAACATCATCATCATGATGCCCACTTATACACACACACACACACACACACACACTGGCTGAATAAACTTGGATTTATTCCTTGACTGACTGCTCAGCATCCTCACTTCCTGTGTGTCTCCTCTCTCTCTCTCATTTTTATTTTTTATTTTTTTAAATCTCTACTCATTTATACTGCAGTGATTTTACAGGTGCATCCAAAGGACTGTGAATGTCAGTAAAGAGTTAAAGACCCTCATGAGATCAGTTAATAGGCCACAGACAATTGATGTACCCCGTTTTCATTTAGTTAGAGTTAAATTGCTAATTGTCTAGATAGAAGAGAATGCTTTATTAAAGTGTACAAGCTTGATGTCATTTATGCGCAACCATCAGAATGAAACGGTCCTACAGTGCCACCTGCTGGTAATAGAGGCAATGTACTTTACAGACTGAGCGGCCAAGTTATAAAAATAAGTATCATGCGTAAGTAAACTTTATTTTAATGATGGTGTCATAGTTATTTGTTTTGATTGTAATATTTATTATAGTATTATTGTATTTATTTATTATTACTTAAAATTAATTAATTAGTTTATTAATTATTTTTTTAAACTAATAAACTGATTATTTAATAAAAGAAAAATATGTACTTATTATACTTTACTAGCGTGTTTTAATTAGTATTTGAAAATAAATCAATTTATAAATGATTCAAATGGATAAATCAATTGAAAAAACAAAATCACCCTGTGAATGCACGAAACACCTGTACACGAGGGAGCTTGTAACCACCTTTTTTATTGGTCAATTAGAACTAGCGTGCCAGCCAATCGGATTCTTCTGGCGCTGGCGCTCAATAGCTGGTACAGGCACGAGCTTCGACTTACTCTCGCGCGTGCGCTTGTCAGTCACGCAAAAGAATGACCAACGTGTCATTGGCGCTCTGTTGTCATTGTTTGTTTTTATGGCTACTCTGTTGTGCCAGCTCACTGGATCCGACGTTTTTACCGAGGATGATGTTCACCTTATTTTGCTGGAACAATTGAACTTGAGAAGGAAAATGTTTGATGATATCATATAGATAATTGTTAACCTTTGACCAAAATGAGTGTGCATGTGTCCCAAATTTAGAACAACTAAATAAAATAACTGTAATGACAAATCAAAATATTTTTTAAAACAGAATACTAACAAACTAAAAACAATATGTAATACTATTGGAAAAACAGTATACTAATTATGCTAGTAGAAACACTAATACAAATATAAATAAAAAATAACAAATACTAATAAATACTACTAATATAATTATATTACAATAATTAAAAACAAAATAGAAAATACAAATAGTCTATAATATTAATAAAAATACTGCAAAACTGTTTGGAAAAAATGCAGTATAAACATAAATGCTATTATAATGCTATTTCAAATAATAAAAAAATAAACCACCACAATGACTCACTGATTGCCTGTCAAACGGGAACAAGAGTCACGTTAAGTAGACATAAGAGAGACACAGGCAAGGAAGTAAGTGGACTAACACACTTGTATCTCTGGGAAAATGCTGCCCTCTGTGGGACATAATTGGACATTCCAAAGGTTTAAACTAGACCAGTGTGGTCCCCAACTTTTTTTTTTCTTTTGTTCATACAACGTGCTTTTCGAAGACTGGCAAACAGAAGTGTGTGTGTGTGTGCCTCTCAAATTGCTCAAGTTATGCAAGTGTTGGCAAAGCAATTTAACTAACTAACCTCAACCCTAACCCTAACCCAAGTGTTGAAATAAAAAGTTGATTGAGTTGATATAATAAAAGCTGGCTTACCACAGAATACTTTTTTTTTAAAACTAATTAAATTAAATTAAATAATAAATTAATACAAAATTATTATTATTATTATTATTAGTAGTAGTAGTAGTAATATTTTTATTTAAAAATAATAGAAAATTAAATTAAAGCCACAACAAACCCTTTGGATTTCTAGCTGCATACACGGCCACCCGTTTTTAATTATACTGTATGTGCGCCATATAGTGGATGTGGCATTGTATCAGCCATAAAATGGGGAAATTAAGAAGATAGTAACATAATACAATCGAAAGTAATGGGCCAGTATTAATCCCATGTGTTTCCAGCTTTCCACTGGAAATACTTAATGTGTTGCCGTGCATATCGCCCATTATGTTGATATAGCCATGAAGAGGATGCATGCGTGTGTGTGTGTGTGTGTGTGTTGATGGGAATAATAAGAGTGGGGTGGGGGCATAAAGGGACATAGGAAGGGGTGGTTTGAGGTCTGCCTCTTTATCTGCCTCTAGTTAAGATGACACGATAGCAGTAATTGTTCCGGACTACTCATCAGCAAATCCCGTGCTTGTGTGTGCTTTGGCGTGTGCATTTGCGTGTGTGTGCCAATATGTTTATGTATTTGCTTGCATCGTGTGTGTGCCTCCATCCCATATCATCAAATTTTGTGTTGTTTCTTTTAACAAGTGGCTAACTTCTTTTTTAAAAAAATACTTGTATGATAGTTAAAAATATTCATGCTATCGCTTTCTCTTGTACCGTCATCAAATTGATGAATAATTTTGCTTTATTTTAATTTTATTGCACTGCACAGCAATTAACTTCTTTTCTGACATTTTGGAAATGTGACTGAAACCATTTCCAGCTTGACCCTTGTATCGATGATTTCTTCGGCCATAGTTGTCTACGAACATTTGAAACCAATTGGGAGGCCAAAATGAGGGTGGTAGTGGTTGATGGTGGTCTTAAAAGCACAAGATGGCCTGGGTGGCCTCTGACCACGTCCATTACGTCAGACTTTGATTAGCTGAATGGTTTTAGAGGCTTTATAGCTGTGAGCTAATGGTAGCGACAGTCCCATCTCATTAGCTGCTCGATTGGTGGAGGGCGGCCTGCAGACCTGACAGACATCCTGCCAGCCGGGCGCATTCGTCGCGTTTCTCTGACTTGTGCTTCATGTTGTTAGCTTTCCAATGCTATTGAATTTAAGCGCGAGCTTTATTACGGAAACTCTCTCAATTGACCGACGGGTGACTCCCTGACCCTGCTGTGAATTGTGGGTATTCAGTTGAATGATATGGCCGTCACTGATTGAGGGATATGTTTATTCAATCAGGACGTCGAGATGTCGCCGATGCGGTTGTCGCGGGCCCATCAATCACCCTGGAAGAGCCTCCATGGCTCCATGTTCAACATGGACAAAAATCAGTAGGACCTCGTTCACTGTTGTTGTGGCATGTGCCTCATATCTCTTCTTTTTGTTAAGATAAATATATATTTTTTTTTTTTCAAGGGGAAAAAAAATTCGAGATAAAAAGCTTAAAAGTAATACAGGCATTTTTTTTGGGTTAACTCTTTCACTGCCAGACGTTTTCAGAAAACGGGTTGTCCCCAGTGCCAGCCGATTTTAAGCATTTTGACTGATCTTTCAAGGTCCATAGAAAATTATGTGTTTGGACTATGGAAACACACATACTACCAAATGAAAGATTGGACTCTCATCTTTCATCAGAAAAAAAAGTTTGTTTCTACCTTATTCCGTTTTTCAGTAATCAACAATAGAAAATGGTTAGTTTCACCTCTGTTTTGAAACAAACGTCTTTTAACGTCTTTGGCACTCCGCCATAGGATTATACTAAACGTTATTTAACGTTTTTGGCAGTCAAAGAGTTTTAAAGGCAAACTAAATATTTTTTTTTTTTTTCAAGCTTTAATCTCTTATATGTTGTTGTGCTTTTTCAAGAACAACATGCACTCTTACGAGAGAAAGATAAGTTCAAGAAAAAAAAAATAACCATGGGGGAGGAAAAGTAATTATTATTGGAGTGATGTCATAAGAAACCTCATACTATTTTAGAGAAAAAAGTTGCAATCTAAAGTCTTGACAAAAAAATCCATGTTTTATTGAGGGGAAACAAAGTCACAATCTTACGGATGGTTTGTTTTTCAAGAAAGAAACTTGCAAATAAAAATAGAATGAAAAAAATACATAATCTTGGGAGGAATTTGTTTTTATAAAAAAAAGAAAAAAGAAAACAAAATGGGAATTAATTTAAAAAAAAACATTTATTTTATTTTATTTATTTATTTATTTATTTATTTATTTATTTATTTATTTATTTATTATTTAGAAAAAGCTTTTAGTTTGTGTGTCTGATCTTTCAGAAAAAAAAATCTTCTTTCTTGTTTTTTTTAGGGAAAATATTAAAAATATATTTAGAGCAGGGAAAATAGTGACAACAACTTTTATTTATTAGAAAACCATTGCTAAACCAATTTAAATATACCAATTCTTAACTTGATTTTACATTTTGCACGATAGCTAAGCCTGTCCAGACGTTTACCTACGCGAGAAAAGATGATTTTGATTTCCATTCATTTCTGCAGCGCACATTTTGCAAAGACAAAGAAAGTCGATCGGACGTGCTGTGCTGAGGTATGTAATCAAGAACGTCATTTCAAAGGGAAAGCGTCATCCAAGCTTTTTTACGTCAACACCTTCTTCCTCATCTCCACCTTTTGTCTTCCCTCTTGCACCTCAATGCACTTGTGGAGGTCTTTGGGTGAATAAGTCAATGAATTGTTTCAAGCGGGTCAGGATTGGACGGGGCCTCGGCGCCTGGCATGGAGAAGATAAGACCGCTTATCTATCTCTCTGTCTGACAAACCTGCAACCCCCCCCCACCCTTCCCCACCACTCCCGTCCCTCCCCCTCTCCATCATCATGACCACCACGGCATCCCTAACCGCAAGACAAAAAAAAAGCTTTGCTAACAGATGGTAAACACAGAGCAACATGGAGCGATGTTGCTCGGAAGTATAAAATGAACTCCGCTGACTTTGAAGTTTGAACTCAAAGTTTGAAAATAAAAATAAAGCAACACCTCATCGTCACAATTGTCTTATTTTCTCCTTTCACCGCCACTGTTGATCTGATTAGTGAATTGTTGACTGATTATTGAAGCAGAAAAAAGAGGAAGGGAGCCAATGTGCTTTTTAGCGAGGATGACACGGCGCTGTCACTCCCCCGCCATCTTGTTGGGAATGACAGTCGTCCCCTTCCTCATCCTCTTCGTCGCCTTTGACGCTGGCAGCGCTTCATTACTGTCACCATTTTAACGTGAAGAAATGACGACAGGCAATTATGTGTTTGTCAGGATGCGTCCTGGAATAAATGTTTAGCTTTAGAGGGTTTTGTGGTATTGGGCTTCACATAACCATTATGTGTGTTTGAGAACTGTGCTATGATACATTTTTATTTGAGTTTTCAAAATTTGCTGTTGATACCGGTAAACATTAGTTGCTAATTAAATCAGGTGGCATAAGCTGCACTACTTTTAATTGTGTCAAAGTGTCATTTCTTCAGTGTTTAATTTTTTTTTAATTAAATATCTGCAGAAATGTGAGGGGTGTACTCACTTTTGTGAAATACTGTATTTGAAAAATGTATTGGTTGATTTCTTTAAGTATTATCCAAAATGCAGTAAGACGTCGATTGTTAAAAATTCAACTGGAACATTATTTGGCAAGATTACCAAACTAGCCAAAATCAAAGACAAACACAAAATGTTAAACGAATGCTTGACTCCATCCATCCATTTTCAGCAGCAAGAAGATAATATTTTGTCGATAATTGTGATAACCTCATTATTTTTCTATGTACAATGCATTTTAAAACACATGTTGCCACTTGCTCAGGAAACCGATAACATCCAATCATGGCTCAGTTAGCAGTTTGTAATGTCACATGACCAACCCCAGAAAAAAGGTGAGCCGTGATTGGTTGTTGAGCACCTATGATGTCATTTTCAGTCGACAGCAAGTGGCAAAATGTGTTTCTAAAAGTAGCAATTGTATGTGAAAAATAATGAAGTTATCAAATTAATTAATTAATTTAGGTAATTTAATTAATTCATTCATTTTAATTTAATTTACTACTGAAAATGGCTAAATGAGTCAAAGTATACTTCTAAATGAACAATTAGCTGGCCTTGTGTATCTTACGCCAGTTAGCTTATTGCTAATTAGGAAAATTGACGCCACCAACGAAGATGTGACAAAGTGTTTTGTCAAGAAAAGCGGACAAGAAAAGACGGGACATCCAAGTGAAACGCTGCATCGCGCCTTGTCTCTCTGATCCGGTGAGTAGATTGGATTCTCATAAATGATTCAACGTCATTAATTAAATACTCGTTAAGATTTCCCCCAGGGGAAATGGCTGATAGCTAAACAGTAAATGACAGCAATTACCACTCATCATTGTAGACTCATTTGAGCTTGTCTTCTCAAACAACAATATTCATGTATTCACGGTGGACCCAAACCCGTGTTTGTAGCTAAGAGTCCAAAACGTGTTGAAATGACGTCACAGATGAAGTCATCGGACAGCGACTGCTCCACGTGTGTGCGTTGAAGAAAATTTGGGCTAACAAGAATGAATTCAGTGGCGCTATCGGCAGCATCACATGTACAGTTAATTTCATGTACCGGTATATTTTTTTGATAAAAATGTTCTTTTTTTTCCTTAAATAAATATATATATTTTTTAATAATACACAATATAGCTTTGGACTTAGACTTCCGGATTTTTTTAGCCAGTGCCAGCATTAGAATTTGTGTTGTGCTAGTTAATTAGGACTGGCATTAAAAACATGAGTATTAATCTGACAGTTTTTTTTTTTCAAAATGAAAATGTGACTATAACTTCCATCATTCAACTATTCCATTTCAATCATTTGTAAAAGAAAAAAAAGACAATATAAAAAAATACTCTTTGATGTGGAATGAAAAGGAGCAGAAAAAAAGACAAGTCTTACTATTAAATCTAGCCAATGTATATGTTAGGTCTCTTTTGCCCTTTGCAAATCTTCCTCTTGGCAACGTGCATTTTGTTTGCAACAAAGTCAAGGCAACTAGACTCTTCTTATTTGTTGAAGACGTATCAACTTTCATATGAAAAGAACTCTTCAAATTCAAATTCAAATGAAAAAAAAAAGAAATGAAATGAATGGTTTCCCTGAGGGTGGTCAACATTAGGGTACAGTTGTAGTTGCTCAGTGTGCATCTTGTACACCAATCTGTCGCTCACTCAGTTTGCGGCAGAACAGCTCGTTAAGGCCATTGAATGAGGCGAACTTTGCGGGGGAGCGATGTCAGCACGTTGTTTTTGGCAGACGATAGATGACGCCTCAATCCTCTGACCTGGACCAAATCCACCCAAAATCTTCTGCGCCACAACTTTGACCTAGTTTCACCTGGTCTAAAGTCTATCAGTCAGATCAGCCTGGTCTTCCAAATTCCCAAACGTGGTAAACTAGACTTCACCTGGCACGAAAATGAAGACGCGCCAGTTTTTATGCTGAGCACGTTTGCCTTTCTCTGAAAATAGAACTCTTAACAGTCAATGTCAGTGTAACACAGATGTGAAGCAGTTCCTAGGGACAGCTAATTTTTTTTTTCAGCGATTCACAGGATAGCAAAATCAAGTTTGTCAACAGAACTACAACACAGATGGGAAGCTGCATTAAAAAGTGCTGTACTATTCTATGCATTTAGAGCTTTTTGTAACACTGCAATTATTTATACATGTGCATGTGTTTTGCATTCTCCTTCCTCCCCTCCATGCGGACTTTGGAGGAGGCAAGTGTGTGGACCGGCAGAGGAGGGTGATTGGTGGCAAGTGATGGCGATGGGTAGAGGGGGAAGGGGGACTTATCCCTATAAGAGCTCTCGCCTGCATCCTCCACGTAGCCAGAAACGCCGTCGCTTACCGAGGAAACTTACTTCTTCCAGCCTGCACCTGAAGGACCCCCACCTTGAGGATTGTCACCCCAACACGGGTAGGAGTGCACGAGTCAGGGCGGGCAGAGGATATGGCGGGGTTTTCATATGATTTTTAAAACTCATTTGAATTTGTTATAGCAGCATATCAGACTGGATTGGTTAATTTAAGTAACCAATCAAGTTTGACAAATAAATGAAGTTCATTTAGTTGTCTGTCACCAGCAAGACACTATGGGTAATGAGAACGGTGTGAACCTTGAACTCCATTAGAGCTCCGCTGATGTGGATGGACCCATACGGACTTAATGTATCAGTAGCGTTTTTCCCGTTTAAGCCAGTGGGCATTGTGGATCAGCCTTAAAGTTCCATTATGTTATTTGAGGAAGTCTGCTATAGAAAATATATTAAGAAAATTCATAATATGATCCAATAGATGTTATTCAATCATTTGAAACATATGGAATGTAAAATGTAAAGCTACTTTCTTTAAGAAAAAAAAATTATAATTCAATAACACACTAAAAACAGTTGCGTCAAAAATAATCCAAATTGGGTCAAAAGGGGACCAACTCAACTTTTTGGGTTATTGAATTAACCCAAAAAGTCGGGTCAGATGAATAACCCACAAAACAACCCAAACATTGGGCTGCTTAGTGGGTTATTAAATTAATTTTTGCCAACTTTTTGGGATAAATAATTCAAAATGTTGGGTATGTTCATTTTTCACCCAGTTCAATTGTTGTTTTGAGGGTTATTCATTTGACCCAACTTTTGGGTCAATTGAATAACCCAAAAAACAACCCAACAAACCGGGTTGATTTGTGGGTTATTATTAATTTGACGCAACACTTTGAATAAAAATAATTCAAAAAGTTGGGTCGGTTCATATTTGACTAAATTCAGTTGGATTATTCAAATAACCCAAAAAGTTGGGTCAAAAAAAAAAAACACAAAACAAGACAAAAAAATGTGTTGCTTTGTGGATTAAAAATTTAATTTGTTTAAAAATCAAAAGGTTAGGTCGGTCCAGTTTTGACCCAATTTGGGTTATTTTCGACCCAAGTGTACTTAGTAAATACTATATGTTCGACATAAAGTGTAACACAACATGTCACTGACCCATCCTTTCCACCTGCGTTGTCTCAATGTCGAGAACATGCTAGCAAAACTGTGCGTGAGTGGATTCCTCAATACCGGGAACAGGGTGGGAATTTTAACATCCTACCTGTGTTTTTAATCCACCATGATGCCGATGTCGCTGTGTGAAAGATACATGCAGACCTTCTGTTATTGCTGTTGCAATTTTGCAGTCTCTGCATGAAAGGGATTACACAGTCCACATGAGATATATCAACATGGGAAAATATCAAAGACCCCTTCAGAGACCAGCGTCCACTAAAGACTGTAAAAACAGAATAAAAGGGGATTAAAATAGTGTGCAGTCACGGGTCACATGCCAGAATGCCGGCATGAATGCGACGGTGATTTACTGTTAATCCAAAAAGGCAATGTTCCCAAAACAACGGGGTCCCTGTGTATTCCTCTGTGGAGGGCAGCAAGGTGGA
Organism: Vanacampus margaritifer; assembly: GCF_051991255.1. Taxonomy (NCBI): domain Eukaryota; kingdom Metazoa; phylum Chordata; class Actinopteri; order Syngnathiformes; family Syngnathidae; genus Vanacampus; species Vanacampus margaritifer. The sequence goes on along the minus strand of NC_135435.1, from coordinate 30,735,674 downwards.
CCGTCTTTATCCTCCCAGTGGGTCTCGTTTTCTTACACTGGCTCACAAAAGAGATGTTGTAAAACACGCGTTTATGTCACAAAGCGACAGGATTAAGACCTGCACGTGTGTGGTGTGCTTTTTCTTTGGCTTTTACTTATCTCAAAAGAAGGAGCGCCTCAACATAGACTAAGAGAAGAAGAAGAAGAATCACGCTCACATTCAATCCAATGTTAGTTGACTCTTCTATGTATTTAGTGTTAATCACATCTTAAATCGAGCGAGGCAATCGAACAGTAACACTTTCAATGCTCGCCATCCGCTATTCAGGCGTCGCCAGTAGCGCTCGTTAGGTTTTTCTCAGACAAGTCCGTCTAAATAGAAATTAAACCAAGCCATTAACAACATCTCACCTTGGAGAGCCGAACAAAGAAAATCAATAGGAAACTGTCGGATATGACCCCATATTTGTGCGTGTGCGTGAACCCAGCGCCATTAGTCGACCGGGGTGATTAGACACATTGAACAGGGGAATTGGATTTAGCCTACCGTGTCTGCTTGTAATAACCCCACCATAGTAAGAATCCGAACAATTTTAAATAATACTTGACCACATACAAAAAAGTTGCGATTTTTACCTCCACTTGGTAGTTTCTGGAAGGTTGCACTTCAAAATGTTATGTTTTTTTTTCTTATGCTTTCGTGGTGGAAACCAATGAGCAATAGTGATTACATTGATGAGCACAAGTGGGAGTCAATTAGCATTTCAATCAAGCTGATTGGTGATATAGATTGGCCAGCCAGTAGTTATCAATAAATAAAAGAAAAGAGGGCAGAGTGTATTTTGAGTGGGCTTGACAGATAAAGTGATGTGACTGTCAGGATGTGATGGATAGGCTTTAATTATGAGACATTTTCTGCTTCTTTACAAGCTGGATGTTTTTGCTTCAATGCTGATGTTTATTCATACCGTAGTTCAATGTATGTAGCAGTAATTGTGACGCGGATAATAATGAATTCTTAAAATCTCCTTGACACTGCCAGTTCTATTTGTTTCTTTGGAACACCAAATACCAGCTACAATATGACCAGCTACACATGTATACAGCCATAAAAGATAGAAAATGGCGATATTGGAAATGTACAATACTGACAGTACATTTCTTAAAAGTTACATGAGAAATAAGAAATTTGAAATACTGTAAATCTTTTGTGACAGCAGTCCTGGACCTTTTCTGACATTACTCATATACTGTACAGTTAATATTTGGTGGCAAAACCCTTACGTGCATTTATTGCATCAAGCCTGTGGCCTTTTGACCTCACCAGACTGTTGCATTCTTCTCTTGAAGTGCTTTTTTTTATTACCTTTATTTAACTCTTTTACTGCCAAAGACGTTAAATGACGTTCTGCAAAAACCTACGGAGGAGCGCCAAAGACGTTAAAAGACGTCCACCCATTTTATTTTATTTTTTTTTAAACGGGTAGAGGGAACCCTTCCGCATCTGTGGTGAAAGTTTCCATCAAGTCTGTTGTGCCTAATGACTATTTTTGGCCCCTAGAGGGCAGCGATGACTCTCTTTTGACAAGATTGGGTGGCGTCAGTAGAAGACGTGAGGCGGGGCTAGAGTGTTGAGGGGACATTGGCTGAAGAAGCCATAATGGCGGCCGCTTGCAAGCAGCTCACGGTCGAGACGTTTTTTTCAAAGACATCGACCAACGATAAAGAGCACATTGATGACGACGATGATCATCATCGATGATGATGATGGTGACTCCGAGGTTGACGCCGAAGTTGGAAGCGCTGACGCGGCGGCTATGACGACGTTATAAAGGTTCACGGGCGAGCGATGCTGACACCGGAAAACACGGAGCACAACACTCAGGCAGACGTTCAATCGGACAACGAAGAGTGCCCCGAGTCCAATGCATATTCATCGGAGGAGTGGGTACAGTCTGCTACTTGCTATTCCCCTGAAAAAAAGGTCGTCAAGAAAGTGTAACATCTGCACGCGAAAGGAGCCATCGCAAGTGAAACTAATCTGTTGTGCAAATCCTGCTGCGTCTCCTTGCACGCATGGGAGCGTTACAAAAAGAAAAACTGTATTTGAAACATCCACATAATTGTAAATAGTACCACAGTTGCACACATTTGTAAATAGTTTGCGAAATTGTTTTGTCAAATTGTTACACTGTTGAATGGAAATAAACGTATTTTGCAAACTAAAAACACTTTTTCATTGTTGGTGAAAGCGTTTTACAGAAGTAAAGCACTATTTAGGTGTTTGTGGCATCATTCATGGACAAAAAGAAGTGTACAATTCACTAGAGTGCATGAAATAACATCGTTTCACAAAAAGCTCTTTTTCTCCGCTTTTTGTTTCAAAACAGAGAATTTCGGTGAAAGTAACCATTTTCTATTGTTGATTACTGAAGAACGGAATAAGGTAGAACCAAACTTTTTCTGATGAAAGATGAGAGTTCAATCTTTCATTTGGTAGTATGTGTGTTTCCATAGTCCAAACACAACATTTTCTGTGGACCTTGAAAGATCAGTCAAAATGCTTAAATCGGCTGGCACTGGCGACATCCCGTTTCTGAAAACGTCTGGCAGTCAAAGAGTTAACCAGGTAGAATGTTTGAGAACTAATTCTCATTTACAAACATGACCTGGACAAGCAAGAAGGCCGAACATGAACACATACAACACAATACACAAACATACAACTAAACAACAAAGCACAACATAAGTATAAACAAAGAAGAGAAGGACACCTGTGCTTATATTAACGAGAACAGAGAAATGAGTCTGAGTTTGTTCTGTAGGGTGTTCCAATCATTTGCTGCTGCGAATCGAAAGGAATTACAGCCAAAAGTAGTGAGTGTTTTTCAAGGGATAAACTTAAAGAGCTCACTGGACCTGGTGCCGTAAGTGTTCCGAGCAAGATGAAGAAGTGATGACAGATAGGACGGTGTCAGGCCAAGAAAAATTTGATAGAAAAAGACAAACCAGTGATGAAGCTGATGGCCAGCCCACTGATTTGTAAAGATCACAATGGTGTGTCTGAAATGGAGCATTTGTTACAAAATCGGATAGAGGGTCCAGTTTTTTAAGAGTGGGGTTTGGTGCTATTCTGTTACTAATATCTCCATAATGAAGAATAGGCGGCAACGCCATCTTCACTAGCATGCACATCGTGGTGGCATGAGTGAATGAGGCTTTATTGCGGAAAAGGAAAGATAATCTGGCTTTAACCTCAGTTTGCAGGTTACTGATGTCTGTGGCAAATGATAGTGATGAATCCAACCAGATACCTAAATATTTGGAAGAAGTGACAAATTTGATCCGTCAGGACAAGTAATAGTAGGATGACTGATTACTTGCTTATGGCTGAAAGAAATGCACTTGGTCTTAGCAATGTTGAGACGACGATGGAGCTTATGGAAGGCCTGCTCCACAGAGGGAAGGCTGAGCTGGAGAGAGGACGCCGCCATTTTCAATGAAGCTCCAACCGAATACAGGATTGTGTCGTCAGTTTAGAGGTCAGTCTGGGAATTCACAACAGTCGTGGCTATGCCATTGATGTAGACGGAGAAAAGGGTTGGGCCCAGAAAGGAGCCTTGTGGCACACCTTTAGAGACTGGCAACGGCTCTGAAATAACATTTTCAGCCTTCACCTGTTGGACACGGTCAGAAAGGTAGCTGGCAAACCATTCACAATAGCCACTAGACAGGCCGATACTGGAAAGCCTTCTCAGCAAAATAGTGTGATGAACTGAATCAAAAGGCCTTTGCAAGGTCAACAAAGGTGGCAAAGCAGACCTGTTTGTTGTCCATTGCCGTGATGACCTCACCCAGGTCCTTCATTGTAGCTGTAATACAGCTATGACCTCGCCGGAAACCTGACTGCAAATCGGAGAAGGCCATGATTGAAACTGAGGAAAACGCTCAATTGGTTCTGCACCAACCTTACCAAAACTTTGGCTAAACATGGCAGAATGCTGACTTCCTAACAGGTAGAAGAAAGTTGGCGCGAAGGAGAAAAACCTTTTTCAGTTCTTGTTTGTTTCTGGGGGTTTCTCCCTTCAGTCTTCCCTTTAGGAGGTAAAATGCATGCTCTATTGGGTTTATGTCCAGCGATAGGTGCTCTGCCCTATGTTGTTTAACGCGTCGAGATGCAGATGCAAATACCACAAAAATAAAAGCTGGAATTCTGAACTTTTATCCTTAAACTGTCTTCAGTATACAACAAAATCAAAGGATCTGACCTTGCCATTGCAAAACCTTTGGAGGGGAATGTATTTATATAAATGAATATACAGTATATTCAACATAAGAGGAGTAAGATTATAAATGTAATCTAAATATATTCTGCACCCTGCATGCAAATGAGTGGTCAATTATTCAAAAAAAAAGAAACACGACGAGGAAAACTACCGCAAAGTTGTCCAACCAGCTCGAGTTTGGTAATAAGAATGTGCAGTGTGCTCAATCGTCCTTGAATAATCCGGCTTTAGGTCGCCGCAAGTCATTTACTTTCACACTGGTCATGTTCTCGATGGGAGGAAAGCAATCATTGCGAAAAAGAAACTACACGTTTCCATTGGACGGACATTTTCTTTTTTTTCCACGCTTGACTCGAACCACGTTTTCGTCAAGTTCAACAGGACTTAGACCTGAGCTCTCAAAGCTATTTCTGTGGATTGGATATTCGACGGAAGGTTGTAGGTAAATGTACCAGACCTCCACCAGCACAGACAGTAATGGGCTTAATTAGCTGGTTTACTCAGCAGTTAATCGGTTCATTAAAAACAAATTAATTGCTTTCAGGGAGAATCCCGGAGGACCTGACAGTCGACGGGATGTATTAGTTCAATTCAATCAGCGTATAGTCGCTTATTTGCAATGGGAACAAAAAAGGCAACAAAAAAAAATGACAATAATTGGGTATATTAAAAAAAAAATTCAATAAGAAGGTAGATTACAGTAAGCACTAAGCAGTTATTAAAAAATCAGTAACAACTCCAGAATTATTTGCAAATTCTGTCCCTGAAGACAGATGAGTGACTAAATGGCAGGTATAAAAAAAAAAAAAATCCTAAAACTTTTGGCTTCTACCACCTCTTACAAATTAGATTTTAGTTTCACAAATTTTCACAAGAACCCATGCTCGAAAAGACAGAAAAAGTCTGCCATCTTGGTTTGAGGGAACGTTTTAGAGCCAGCTTTTGTCCATTTCAAGGGATCCTTTCAAGGTGAACTTGTCCTCAACGTTTTGTTCAGTTACTAACACATTGTTTAGATTGCAAAAATAAATAAAATCATTAGATGTGTTCAGAATGTTTGCCCCCCCCGACGATGACCTCATAGAAATATTAATAAGTCACGCTCGTCGGTCGTCATGCTGATTGTCAGTCACTTTTGCTGAGCACGCATTTTAAGGCTCATTAGAGATATCCCGCTAATTTTATACACTTGGCAGTAACGTCAGAAAGTAGAAGTAGATATGAAGATGGAGGACTTTTTTAATATAGATAATATCAATATAGCGAACACACGTCACTGCCATGCTGAGTGTGTGTGTAGGCCTGTGTGTGATTTTTTTTGTGAATAATTTCTTGAACGCACTATAAGCATTTACGTGTGAGTGAGTGAATCTTTGTGAGTGAAACAATGAGTCAGTGTTGTTGCCAGAGGCATTAAGGGAGGGCGTCAATAAAAGGAGCTAATGAGTGGAAAATTCACTTTTTCCTAATGCTCCTAAAATGAGGTCAAAAACCTTTCTTCGTCTCGTTTTGCGTCAGTAAATGTCATCTTTCACTTCTTGCCCTTGAAAAATTGTCGTTCTTTAAAGCATCTCAGTGAAGGCACAATAGTTATTATTATCACGACGACGCTCATCTTTTTCCGTCACTTGTCATTAGCAACACTTGTGCTTTTTGTGTGCGTGTGTTCTGGTAGAGACCCAGTCAAGATGTCTGACTCTAATAAGGTCTATTGTTCAGTGCATGTATTCTTTTTAAAGGCTGCTCCTCATTGTGAGATACGGAAAATGTCCTGTTTTTTTGGGGTTTTTGAGTTACTGCCGTTCGCCATCACACTCTGCTCACACACGCAATGACAAAAACGCAAATGTTTGAAAAGTTAGCGTCACCACTTTGTCAAGTACATTTGGTTCAAATAGGGTCACAATCAGACAAAACTTACCATGTCTGCTTTTTTTAATTTATTTTTTTTACTTTGACCTTGTGGAATTGAGTTACTACAGTTTCATGTTCTATGGCGATTCATCAACTTTACCCACACGCAATGACAAAAACTAAAATGTTTCACAATTAAATGTCACCCATGTCTGGCACATGCGGTTGTCGGGCAGTTTTTTTTGGCAGCATTATAACAACATTTTGGCGACAGGTTTGCCTTTGAAGGTCAACTGAAAATGGCTGCTTTACAACCAAAATGGCAGACTTCCTCTGTTATCTTAACTATGGCTTTTTGAGATGGCATGACAAAATGTTAAGCTTCATCCATTTGTCTTGTCTACATGGCTCAAGTTTAACCCACAAAATGGCCCCTTTGCTACAAAATGGCGGACTTCCTGTGTCTATTTGGGCATGGGTTCTTGAGACTTTTTTTGTGGGTAAACTCAAGATGGACATGCACTAAACTTCATGTTGCTAAGTGGAACTGGTTAAAATATTTTGCGCATTGACCCTTATACACATTCTGCCTAGCAACACATGACCAGCACTATGACACTAACTTTTACCGTGCCTCTCAAAAGGTTTGTTTTGTTCTGCGTGGGTTATTAAGTCCCTATGTAAACAAAAGAGAAATAATGAAAACACAAGCACAGGATTAAAGATTGTCACGTCTTAATTTTTGTCCCGCAGACCATCATGAAGACGCTGGTGGCGCTCCTGATGCTGCTGCTGCTCTGTGCTGACGGAGCGCATGCCGACTGTCAAGATGACTGCCTGTCCTGCAGCCTCATCCTGCCCAAACGGCTCACCTTCAACACTATGGTGAGCACATATTGCACACATGCATGCACGCACGTACTCACACGCGCACGCTCACACACTATTTGTTAAGCTTTCCTGACAGACTCAATTTTCATTTGCTGATAAGAGGCAAACCTTCCACTTCTTCCTCTCTGTGACTCAACAAATTAGCCTTTTGGCATTTGACTTTTGCTAATTTGTTGTGGCTAATTGATTCCGGGGGATGCATGTGTGCGCCTTTTCGACAAGTCGACACAGAAAAGACATTTGAGGGCATGAAGAAAAGGCACAAATGATGATTTATTGCCTTGTGACGGCACCATTCAGCTCAGTTAACAGTACACTTAATTAAAAGGGAGGTATTTAACGAACAATGTGTGTTTATCATAATGATTTGCACTGACCAGTGTTAAGTACGCAAACATTGAATTTTGTATTTTGTTGTTTAAGTAAACCTTTGCTTCGAGACTGAGATGAACCTGTAAACAATTGCTCCTAAAAAGGGGTAATTTGCTCAAAGAAAAACAGTTATTTCAAGCCTTGCCAATTGGATGGCATAGTAAAAAAAAAAGTTTAAAAAAAGTTTAAAAAAAGCTAATTTCTCTTCACCCATTTATGGTAAATGGACTGAATTTATATAGCACTTTCTACACCATATCTCATTCCGAATGTGTCTCATTTGGGCGAATTCCTGAGCAGGAGTTTGCCAAGGTACCAGCCTACAATGACTGATTCAGACCAAACAAGCTGACTTCCTGTTTAATTTGGGTCACAGGTCATAGGTCTTGTGACTCATTTGGAAGGCATGCCCATTTTAAAGAACAGGGGAATCACAACTTCTTTTACAAATCAGAATTTCACGTGATGCTGCTTCAAACCAAAATGGCTGACATCATGTTCAATTCAGGTCATGGGTCAACCACACAATTGGTGGGATACAATAGTGCTCAGCTTGGCTAGATTTATACTTGCCTGAGAGTGCCAAATGAAAACTACAAGTATTATACTTTGAATTGTTTTTTTGCCCCCCTAGTTTTCTGAGTTTTCTGGAGCTTCAACATACTCATAAACTCACCAGTTTTGAAAGTGTGTATCCTGGAAAAAATGTATGCAACTTAGTGGTTCTTACTACAACACTCAAAACTCAATTATTCGCGCCCTTTGGGAAGATAAGAAAATAGCTGCAGTCTTATTTATTGAAACTAATTTGGGTGAATATGTCTCTCATGACAGGAAACATGAAAAAGTCTGAAGATCCGATAAATTAAACTGAACAGAAAGTTGACCATTTTGGTTTAGAGCTGAGTGAAGGACTTGTACTTTGACACTCTCTAAAATTAACCCAAAGAAAGTTAATCCTTTCACCTTTTTCCCTGTCAGGAGTGTCTCCTTGGGTGTGAAGGCTTGGCCTCACCTGCGTCCTCCTGGGACACTTGCCGTGGGTCCTTGTCGCTGTCATCTATGCCCAAAAGGTCCCAGGAGGAAGTGGAGGGTTTGTTCCCTGCTGAGGAGGAGGAAGGGGAAGAGGAGGAAGGGCAGGAGATGCCCTTGGCCTTGCAGAAGTTCGATCACATGACCCGTGCGCTGGGGCTGGACGAAAGGGACGTGAGTCTCCACGATGCCCTGCCCTTGGACGAAGGGTACGAGGACTCGGACGACAGCGACGTGGCTCTGAGCGGCGTCTCCAAGAGGTTCGGCGGCTTCGTGAAGGGCCGCCATGGTTACAGGAAGCTGATGGCGCCGGCCAGGTCCTACCAAAAGCGCTACGGCGGCTTCATCGGCATCCGCAAGTCGGCGCGCAAGTGGAACAACCAGAAACGCTTCAGCGAGTTCCTGAAACAGTACCTGGGCATGAGCACTCGGGCCACAGAGTATAACAGCGTCTCCTCGGAGCTCAGTCAGCAAAACGAGGTGTAGCGGGACAACCGACGCCATCGCCCCCAATGTCCTGCTTGTATCCTGGGCTGGATTTACACTGCAGGGCCCAAATCCCAGTTAGTGCCTGTGTGTGGACCATCTACTTACATGTACTGTCAAGTGACACATATCTGATATTACTGTGCTTATCTGTGTAGGATGCTTTCATGTCTATAAATCATTTCAACTAGTCGAAATCACTTGTAAGTAGGGATATGTGTGGTGTCGGGACACAAATAACAAGGACAGAGTGAAGACAAAAAAAATGCTATTTACTTAACACGCTATCAGGAGTGCAACAGTAGTTCGTCATAAACTACGCTTCGGTAATCGCCATCTTAGAACACTCCTTCTTACATATCTGAATGTAATGTGCAGAGTAACACTGCCACCTAGTGTTCTAATCAGGGAACACAACAGTATGCATCTCTTCACAAAAGATTCAATATGATTGTCTGATGTAACGATTTTAAAACAAAACGGTTTGATTCGTTTCATCAGATCAAAAAAACTATATTTTTTTGTTTTTGTTACACAACCTAGTTGTAAAGTGATTTCAGTTCTCGCACCTAAAGGATTTTGCCTCAACTCAAATAAGTCTTCAACTTGACTTGGTCTTGACTCCTCAGTCTCTCTCGATTATTAAAAAAGTTAAGCTCGACTCAAATTAAGTAAAAACTTGATTTGGTCTTAATTGCTCTAAGTCTTGATTTTTGAGTAAGGCCACCATGAGCCAATTTGTGGTGAGAACTGGTGCTCGATACATATGACATTTCAATTATTCCACATAGGTACAAATTGATTTATTACTCTCAAATGAATCAACTTTTTGAAAGAACCCTCTGAATAGTTTTGAGTGACTCTCTCCTTTTTTTCCATTTAAATTTTGCTATTTCATAGCTGTTTGTTTTTTTTTATCTTCACTCTATACGCTTACTAATTTACCACTAATAATACTAATTTGCTGAAGCTTTTTTTTTATTGGACTTCTTTCTTTATATATCTTTGAGCTAAATAATTTTACTTTGCTACCATCTTGTGGTACAAAAGAAAATTCCATCACCCATTGCCTCATTATTAAGTAGCCAATGGATTATGAAAAAATAAAACAATATTAAATTATATAAAGAGACATTTGACTAACATACATACTCAGTACATTCATGCTAATGAACACTACATATAGTAGTAATACTGTTTGGTATTTTAACTGTTATTGTGCTCTTTTTTTGTGTACGTTTTTTTGGTGATTGTAAATAGCTGAAATTTAAAAACATGTCCATAAATAAAAATAGGTGATTATTTGTTTGGTGGCTTGTCATGCAGCAAATGATTCACTTGTCATGGGCTTTTTTGTTCACCATAGAAATGTTCTTTGAACAAACTGAATACACAAGGTGGGCCAAAAGTAGTATATATTTTTTAATTCTATTACATTTACATACGCACGCACACCATGTGAAAGTTACCGGTAAATACAACTACTGTATAGTTATTTTGTTTATAGAATATATAAGACTTATTTAAACATAAAACAACTGTACAACATTTAAGTAAAGTATTAAAGTAAAATATGTCCGCTGCTTGAGGCGATGCGCTGTAAGATCGAAAACGAAACTTCCGGTAATAGCCTTTCAAATTAATCCACCCTTACGCTATTACGTTGAAATGTGATTCAGAAGTAGCATCCGCTTATGCTGATGTTAGTTTGCCTTCAGACTGGGATAGTCGAATCGATTTGCCTGGCTTGGACCAAAACAAGAGTTCCTTCCGTCATCATAACACGATAACCCGCTGCTCTCACGTTTACATGTATACTGACGCTGAAATTCCACTGCGACTGAATTAGTTGGTAAGTGATAAACACGACCAGAGTGACAGTAAAAGCAGAGCCGCCCTTCTGCATTTGGTTGACATTTTGATACTTTTTCCTTCGACATTGTTTGCTAGCCGTATGTTAGCATTAGCCGCGATATCTGGCGCTTGGTGTGACGACCCCTCCACGCGAACATAAGAGACAATTTAACATGTTTATAAAACAGTAAAAAGGCCGTGAAAGCACAAATATATCCATTTTAAGTGAATAAGGTCTGGACCGTGCTAAAGCTCGCGAGCTGTCAATTGTGGCACGACGAGCTTTCGAGGCTAGCAGAACTCGACGAGTCCATTTGGGACACTTGAAGGACTTTTGTAAATTGACTTTGAGTGCAAGCGTGATTTTAAATGTTCCTTAATACAATAATTCTCAACTGCCATCCTGGGAGCCGCATACAGTCGCACGGTTTGACCCCCTTGATTTGGTACTAAGAAAGAGGAGAAAACAGTCCTTTGTAAACATTTAGTGGGGATACAGTATTCGTTTTTGGGGTGAAATTTCAGGATGAACCTAAAACCCACTGTCACCTTTCCAGTTAAATTTGACGTTCTGTAAACTTTTGAAAGACCAATAGACTTCAAAGAAGTCAATTTCTAGGCCTTCTTTTGCAACCTGCTGATTGATGGTACAGTGCAGCCCAGCTTCTGGACAGCAAAATTTATGACTACTAGTATGGAAAAAAAATATAGAGAAGCAAACACAAACAATCTCCAGCAACATTTGAACGGCCTTGAAAAGCTTGCAGTTAGTGTTGCATTTTTGTGTGTGTGTGTGTGTCAATAGAGAGCACCGGCAGCCATGTGTAGCTGTGTGCGGAGCTCCAGGGCTCTGTCCCCCGCCATGCTCCCCAGGCTGCTGCTGCCTCACACGGGTTACGCGTTGGCCGGCAGGGGCCTGTGGACTTCCAGCAACTGCATGCAGACGGTGAGCGGGGACTCCTCCCAGCCGCTGCCACTGCCCAGCCAGGCCCGTGTGGTCATCTGTGGAGGGGGCATCATGGGGACTTCGGTGGCGTATCACTTGGCTAAGCTGGGCTGGACTGATATCGTTCTCCTGGAGCAGGGCAGGTATGCCGTTTCTTCGAGAATTCAACTATTTTCTAGTCAAGTCACAAGAGGGGGACACATTAAAATGACACAGGTAAAGTGCACAAATCCTTCTACTCTCACAATTTTAATATTGGTTATCGTTTTGTCTTTTGTCAGACTAGGAGCGGGAACCACCAAACTCTGCGCTGGCATCGTCAGTGTGGCCAAGCCAATCTCCATTGAGTGCAAAATGGCCGATTACTCCAACACTCTGTATCAGCAGCTCGAGAAGGAAACTGGAGTCAAGACAGGTAAGCCGCCACAGTATCTTGCCAGACGTCCATCTTGGAATCTGGCCTCCATTTTGTGTTTTTCAGGCTACGTGAAGACAGGCTCTCTGTGTTTGGCTCAGAATCAGGACCGTTTCATTTCGCTGAAGCGCCTCGCATCGAGACTCAAGTGAGACTTGGCAGTCACATTTATTATTAATTTGGTAGAATCTCTAAAGTTGAATAAATTGTTCAAAGTAGAATTAGGCGGCAGTAGTCTGAAAAATACACCTCCATAGATGCACATAAATCTACAGAAGTCATCGTTTTTGATGGCATATCATACTTTAGCATATATCGCTAAATTTCAGCTCATTGAGTCATTAACAGCAGGAATGTCATTCAATCTCATTTTCATCTCTGGCGACATTGTGGTTTCCCTCACAGGGTCATTATGAAAATCGTGTTAATGTGTCACATTATTACATATACAGCACAATTTCCCTTACATTTAATTCTTATTATGCAATATATATTTTTAAATGAAAAAAATATGAAATAAAAAAGCATATGTGTCGTCACCATGTATTACAATTAATAATTATTTATTGTAGTTATATTAACTTTTTTTTTTTTAACGCTTGATGGTGAAAATGGTTAAAATATAAACCGTTACCTACGTGCTTTTCCAGGGTGATGGGAATCAGCTGTAACATCGTGAAACCCAAAGACGTGGCCAAACTGCACCCCATGGTGAACATTCACGACCTAGTAGGGGCGCTCCACCTGCCCACCGACGCCGTGGTGTCGCCGCCAGACGTCAATCACGCCCTCGCCGTGGCGGCCGCTGGACAAGGCATGGCACACTATTTGTAATTTTATACCAAAGTTGAATGCCTAATTGTCCCGTTGTGACTCTCCACTCAGGGGTTCAAATCTTGGAGAGAACCAGCGTTCAGCAAGTTCTGGTGGAGAAGGGCCACGTGTTGGCAGTGGAGACGGACCGTGGTTCCATCGAGTGTGAATATTTTGTCAATTGTGCTGGACAGGTAAAAAAAAAAAAAAAAAAAAAATATATATATATATATATATATATATATATATATATATATATATATATATAAGGGATGGTATCATGCAGAAGGGGTTAGATTAACTCTTAATGGTGGAGGAGACATATTAATATTGATATTAAAACAGTTGCCATGTGTCTTGATATTCTTGGGTCAAATTACACCAGCATGGGATCTGATCCTTGGCAAAAATATAAAGCAGAGTATGATTTGAATTTCCACATGAGGCATTATAATAAGTAAGTATAATCAATAACATTTTTTTTTTTTTTTTTAATGTCATCATGCTTGAATGAGCGTTTTAGGCTTAAGTCTGTGAACCCAATTCGAAGAATGCCCTCGTATCACAGTGTTTTTCTTTCTGAATGTGTTGCTTCAGTGGGCGTACGAGCTGGGCCAGGCGAGCGAAACCAAAGTCTCTGTCCCTCTTCATGGTTGCGAGCACTTCTACCTCCTCACCAAACCTCTTCAGGAGGACCTCCCGGCCGACACGCCAGGTCTCGCTCTCTCTCTCGATTGTAGAGTGATGCAGGGCTCCAGACTGCCTCTAAATGTTGCCACTAAAATTATTAAAGTAATTATTAAGTAAATTTAGATTTACTTGCAGATGTGTGACCTGTAAATTTGTTTTGTTATTATTTTTGAATATTTTTATGTTGCTGACAAACTGGGGTCCATAATTGACCCAACCTGACCTATGCTGCATTCGAGGGAAGTTGGATTTATCCCATTTGGATTGCACCAGTTTAGACCTGAAAGCGTTCAACAAAGATGGCCGTTTCCGATACATTTTTTGTTTTGCTTTGGTTCATCACAACACATTTTCACTGTTGTAGAATAATTACACTTTATAATTTATTTTGTTTTCTGTTTTCTTCTACAATATGGAGCGTTAATGGAGTTAGTTAAAGTCTCAAGTCAAGTGACCGCTGTCTGTAACTGTCTTCCAGTGGTGCTGGACATGGACGGGAGGATATACGCTCGGCCGTGGCAGGGAGGCCTGCTGTCGGGGGGCTTTGAGAAGAATCCCAAGCCCATCTTCACAGAGGGACGCAACCAGCTGGAAATTCAGAACATGCAGGAGGACTGGGACCACTTTGGTGAGAAACACTGGGAAAAGCGCAAAGGCGGTTTGTTACATTATTTTTTATTAGCATTCCAGCAGCCCTTGGGCACAAATTAGTCGATAAATTAACCCAGACAACGGCTTAAAATGGCTTTGGGTACACATCATGAGAGTTTGTGTGGGGGTGTCGTTCCTAACAAGACTTTCGTTCTTTCCCTTCTGGCTCAACCTTGTTCAGTTAAAAAAAAAAAAAAAAAAAAAGCAAGTCCGACCTATTTTTAAACCACCGTTTTCCCTTATGCAAGTTTGTTTTAAAGCTGTTGCGTTGAACTACTTTTGTTCATGTGAGGATTTTTTCACCATTAAACAAGTTTGCAAGCGCATACAGGCGGATTTAATGAGCGTTCTACGTTGGAGGCAGGCCAATGTTCACCTTGCATGTGAGCAGCACTCCTTCGTCTTGGTGACCTTGAATGCTACTCCCCGAATGTAATCTGAGAGTACTCAAGCTTGAGAGGTGGTCATAAAGCTCAAGCTAAACCTGGATTCCTTACGTTTGCACGCATATAATTCAGCCTTTTATACGCGTAGAAGGAAAGTAACGGGACAAATGCACTGTTTATTCGTGCTGCTACTTAAGTTCAATGTTGCATCATTTGTAGAATTGACACAGTCCGTTGTTTATGGAATTTTAGGCAAGCGGAGGACATTTTGTGATAAGGTTGACAAAAGATGATTTTGTTTCTATATAGTAAAATAAAAATATAATTATTTTATCAATTAGTCTTTAATGGGACTTTACAGCTCCTTTTTTAAATGATGAATCTTCAGGATAATTGTTACATTTTTACATAATGTTTGTCCACATTAGCTGGTGTAAGCGGAAAAAAACAAAACTGGGCAATTTATCGGCACACAGCCATCTTGTATACCTTTGACGCCTCATAGGTCAAATTCTGAGCCCTGTAATATAAACCAAATTGAGTGCAGCAACCGTCTTCCTGTTCAGTTTCGTTTGCTTAAGTAGGCTGTCTTCTGCTCCTTTCAGAGCCGATGCTCAGCGCGCTGCTGAGGAGAATGCCCGGTCTGGAGTCGGCTGAGATCCAGCAGCTGGTCAACTGCCCGGAATCCTTCACCCCGGACATGCGCTGCTTGATGGGCGAGACGCCGGGTGTCTCGGGCTACTACGTGCTAGCCGGTATGAACTCCTCGGGTCTGGCCTTCGCCGGAGGAGCTGGCAAGTGAGTCGTGCTAATACTTATCATAATTCCAGTCAATATTTGTATAAAACAGTAAGTACGATGGTAACTATGTATTCTTATTTTCTTAAATCAAAAAATATATATAAGAAGAAATCACTTCTCACACCTTCTGTTGACCATTTTGTTGATGCAGCAATTACAGCCTCATATAGAACTGGACAGCAAATGACTCCTGTCCCAATACTTTTGTCCATTAGTGTATTTCATTTTTTTTTTTCAGGTATCTGGCCGAGTGGATGACCTACGGTTACCCCAGTGCCAACGTGTGGCCGCTGGACATCAAACGGTTTGGCAACTTGCAGAGCAGCCGCACCTTCCTGCGACACCGCGTTATGGAGGTCATGCGTGAGTGGCCATTTTGTTGTTGACGCTCACACAATTCACACCTCTTCAAACTAGAAGGGCGGTTCTATCCGGTTTGGTCCATGTGCATGTTTGTATTGCGTGTGTTTCCAGCACTGTTGTACGAACTCAAAGTTCCTCGCTGGGACTTCCAGACGGGCAGGCAGCTTCGGACAAGTCCGCTGTATGACCGATTGGACACGCAGGGAGCTCGCTGGATGGAGAAACACGGCTTTGAGAGGCCCAAATACTTTGTTCCACCTGGAAAAGGTACATACGAGATTCGAAAATGGTGGCAGTGAAAGGTTGTTTGTTGGGCCAAGTCAGTTAAGTCGACTTAAAACTAAAAATGCCTGCCTCGAAGTTCCGCATTTACCTTAAATGATAATCACTAGCGCGCTAATGCTAAACTTGTTTGCTAACTGTTTAGCATGGGCTAATTTTGTTGGTGTTATTAGGGGTGGGAATCTTTGACTGTCTCACGATTCGGGTTGATTACGGTTTTTGGGTCTGCGATTCGATTCAGAACCGATTTGATTGACAATGATTACTACTTCAATTCATAGATATGCAAAAAATAGTCATGATCTACTCCAGTCTGACCCGCCAATGCTAATTAGCGTGCTAATCGCAGCACTTTTATCACTCAAAAGGAGGGCTTGTCATCCAAAACGCTTCAGGAATGTATACGGAAAAGCATCTTAACATTATTTACCGGCATATGCTCGTCATACAATGCAACCCCCCCAACTTTTATTGCCATAACTTGATTGTGACTTTTTCCTTCTACTCTCTGTGGCTACAACTTAACAGTGTATCAGAATGCGTGGAATCACACTACCCCTAAGTGGCCAAATCAGGTACAACATGAACAGCGCTCTTAATAAAGGCACACACAAACATGGGCAAGACAGTAAAATAATTTAAATAAAATCGATTTAAAATCTATTCTGAATCGCACTAAATGAGAATCGACTTCTTTGCCACACTCCTAGTAGCTATATCCACTCAATTCAACTTAAGTGGATAAAAAAAAAAGTTGAATTTTTAATTTATTCTAAACAACCTTTATATGGCTTTAGATGGATAGATGAGGATGTCGAGTTTCATGAATAATTGACATTCTGGTTTGTTCCTGCAGATCTTTTATCTCTGGACCAGAGCAAGACCTTCTACAAGCCCGACTGGTTTGACATCGTCGGGGCGGAGGTGAAGTGCTGCAAGGAGGCCGTCTGCGTCATTGACATGTCGTCCTTCACCAAATTTGAACTCACTGTAAGTCTGCCTTTGTTCATTTCATGTTCACATCATTGCAACAATTGAGCCTCAATAGGAGCAATTGAAGCTCATGTGTTTGTGTTTTGTGCATGTGCACCTCACGTGGTGTCTTCCGGGTCTGTCCCGCTGTCCGATAGTCCTCTGGCGATGAGGCCCTGGAACTGCTGCAGCACCTGTGTGCCAACGACCTGGACGTTCCAGTTGGACACATCGTCCACACGGGCATGCTGAACCAACGGGGGGGCTACGAGAACGACTGCAGCGTAGTGCGCATCAGCAAAAACAGGTTCAAGAAAAAGACCTTGAAAAAACAAAACAAAAAGGGGTTGTCAGCCTTTTTGGGTCTAGCGTGCCATCCCAATGAACTCATTCACTGCCATTGACGGCTATAAACGTCAAAAATTCATTTGAACTATTTCTATTAGTTTAACATTTTTGTCCCACTTTTTTAACAAGAGTATGAAAACCTAGAATGTTTTTATTGTACATTTAGAACAGATATAAAATTTGCGATTAATCGTGAGTTAACTAGTGAAGTCATGCAATTAATTACGATTAAAAAAAAATAATCGCCTGTTGCCCTCATTTTTAATATTCTTTTTTTTTTTAATGAATTAATGGCAGTGAATGAGTTAAACATAACTAACATGTACCTCATAGGAAATGAAAAGTCGCCTATTTTTGGAGGAAAAAGTCAAAGTTATGGCAGCAAATACACATTTTCTATTATTTCCCATTGCGCATATTTCTATACAAGCACTTTTTAATAATCAAACAAACTTTGAACGGCAAGTTTAAGCCATGATCTTTAACCCAACGCACTTCACAGTCGAGTGTTAAGCGGTTGGGAGGAGAAGTGAACCTTCCGAGGAATCCTGGAATTCACGACCTTCCCATTGTTGCGTCCTCTGCAGCTTCTTCATCATCTCCCCAACAGACCAGCAAGTGCACTGTTGGTCGTGGATCAAGAAACATATGCCCAATGACCCACACCTTCACCTCGAGGACGTTAGCTGGAAGTACACAGGTAAGCAAGCCTGCATTCCACGTGCGCTCACCGCCCTTCTACCACAAATCAACATCTTCTCTTTCAGCTCTAAATCTGATCGGACCTCGTGCCATGGATGTCCTGGCGGAGCTTTCATACGTTTCCATGACGCCTGACCACTTTCCCTCCATGTTCTGCAAGGTAGGTTCATGTTTCAAACCTTTTGCGGCAATGAGGAACCGCTAAGTTCATTCTGCATTTTGTATCTTGAATGAGAATGAGGCGTTTTGTTCCGAATGTGAATACATGCTGACTTTTGTGACTGTGTGTGTTGTAGGAGATGAGCGTGGGCTACGCTAACGGCATCCGAGTGATGAGCATGACACACACGGGCGAGCCGGGCTTCATGCTCTACATCCCAATTGAGGTTCCCAACTTTATCGATACGCTTCTAAGGAATATTCGATTTTTTTAAAAACATAAGTGCACTGAATCGAAAAGTCTCCCATCCTATTCATCGAAATGCGTATCAAATTGTCTTTTATTAGAGAGATTCACACGCCTAATATATGTACAGGGTATACACAGTCAGTCAAAAATAATGTATACACACATCAGGAATATAAAAACATGGGAACATGTTTTTTTTCCTGTACAAGAATAAAGTGTAATTGCGCATCCACTAGAGTAGGTGGCAGTGGCGTTCTTATCGTCCGAGAGTGCAAAAGTACTTAAGAGATGTACTTTACATCATTTTATCGACAAAGGAAATAATCCTAGTTACAGTATTGTCACTTTAGTCAATTTTTATTTTTCCCTTTGAGTTTTGGTTTTTAAATTTAGTTAGTTTAATTCATTTTCAGGGTTGTTCTGTTCATTTTTTTTATTAGTTTTAGTTGGGGTTTTTTAATACGTAGTTTCAGTATAAATTTTTCTTTTTTTCTTTTAAATGTGTATTACTTGTGCGCAATATTTATGGTCAAATGAAAACATCACTTCAGTGTGACACTTTCAAACCTCTTTATTCCGGTTAATGCCGAAATAAATTAACTTAAAATCACATTTAAAATGATCCCCAAAAGCTCATGTGTTAAATTACCAAAGACTAAAACGAAGGACATTTTTGGTCTAATTAGTTAGTTTTAGTTGGCTTTGTAAACATAAAATGTAGTTTCAGTTAGTTTTTGTTTTTTTAAAAAGTATCTTTGTTTTTATTTTATTTCGTTAACGAAATAGTTTTTTTGAATTGTAGTTTTAGTTTTTTCGTTGGTTTTCATTCATTAAACTAACCTTACGGCGGAGAGTTGGGATGCTAAGTAAGGTAAGTGAAAATGTAATACTTCAGATATTTTTTTAATTTTTGAATACTTTATTTACTATTGAAAACAGTTGTTTAAGTTTTTATTTAACTTTTGAAAACATGCCAGGGAGATCCTGGAACTTTTTGTTAGATTTTTAAAACAACGATGTGTATTGACTTAAGATTTTGTTTTGTTTTTTAACTCCAACATTTTACGAACCCTAAAAGTTGTTCAATAAACATATGCTTTAAAACTCCCCCCCCCCAAAATTAAGAGCTGGAGTTTGTATTTTTTATTTTATGCCAATATTTACCCTTTTAGCAAATAGGCTCCAAAAATCGTTTATCGGCGTCCTTGACTACTAATAATCGGTATTGGCTCTGATAAAAACATATCAGTCCATCTCTACTTAAGATGGATGTCAAATAGACGTGCAACCGGCTTCCCACACACTCCCGTACAAATGCATTGTTGAACGTCTCCCCTCCCACTTGTTGTCTTCATAGTACGCGCTGCACGTTTACAACGAGGTGATGTCGGTGGGTCAGAAGTACGGCATCCGCAACGCCGGCTACTACGCACTGCGCAGCCTGCGCATTGAAAAGTTCTTTGCCTTCTGGGGGCAAGACCTGGACGCCTTCACCACGCCGCTGGAGTGTGGACGGGAATTCCGCGTCAAGTTTGACAAGGTAGACGGTCCGGCGGTTCTCGTATTGTGAATACTGTTCAGTAAATGGCTGAAAACGGGCCACTCCAAGTCAACCCCACATAGCGAAATCCTTTGTGGTGTTTGTGCTAACGAATGTGGCGTGTTCTGTCACGTTGCACGTCAGGACACGGATTTTGTGGGTCGCTCGGCTCTGCTGCAGCAGCGTCACGACGGCGTCTTTCGCCGCTTTGTCATGTTGGTCCTGGACGACCACGATACGGAGCTGGACCTTTGGCCCTGGTGGGGCGAGCCCATCTACTGCAACGGCCACCTGGCGGGGGCCACCACCAGCAGCGCCTACAGCTACACCCTGGAGAGACACGTGTGCCTGGGTTTCGTGTCGCCGCCCCCCGGACCCAACGGCCTGCCCGCCGCCGTCACCCCGGACTTCATCAACCGGGGGGACTACGAGGTGGACGTGGCCGGGCAGAGGTACCCGGCCAAGGCCAAGCTCTACCCCTTCAGCTCGCTGTTCAGCCAGCAGCACCGCAGACGCAAAGACGAGCTGGAGCTTAGCAACCTCCACGGCGAGTGACGGCGACCCAAAGATCACCACGTTTAAGTGCAATATTCGGCACAAGAGTCGAGTCGGCCGTTTCCTTCATTGCTCTGGAGTCAAAGTGCCTTGGTGGAGGTCACGTCAGCTCTGTAAACGCGTTCGTCCTCCGCAGCTGAAGACATGTAAGTTCTTCACACTTGAAGAGTCTCTGCTGTTGCTTCCTCTCGCCATCCTGTTTGCACTATGTGAACCGATGACTCATATTTACATGTGACGTTACGAGAAAGTGTTTTTAAAAATTCGACAAAAATGTTGGAATATACAAGAATAGAGTTGTCATGTTATGAGAATGAAAAGGTGTAAAGTTAAGTGGAGAAATTGTTTATCAGGGAAAAAGTCAAATGTTAAATTAAAACGTTATCCTTTGAGGAATGAATGTTGTAATTTATAACATTTACAATTTTTAATCATAATGTTACGGTACGTTTGGATTGAATAAAAAAAAAAGGAGATGATTGTCTCATGAAAAAGCTGTACAATTAAAGTTACGTTTCTTTGATGGAGAAAACTTGTAATTCGCAACAATAAAATTGTAAAGTTATGAGAAAGAAGTCGGAATTTTATGCTAAGTTGATTTATTTTCTTTTAGTATAGAGAATTTTGCAAAGTCATGTTTAAAACAACCTCAAGTTAAACATTTGTATTTCTAAAGTCTGAATAGATGTAAAATAAAGGGAAAGTTATCATGCCAAATAAGACAAAGTTAGTACAGTCTTAATGTAACGTTTAAAAGTTATAAAATATATGAATATTACAAGTCAAAAACAGGTTGTAGTGTTACGTGACAATGTCTTTTTTGAGGGGAAAGTCCTCATTTCACAAGAATGGGGACAAGAGCTGCACTATTACTTGTTTGTTCAATTATTATTAGGTCCTATTGTTATGGGGAAAAGAAAGGAAAGTTGCATTGAAAAAATGATTAATTTTAAAAAGTCATCATTACAAAATTGTTATTTGCATGCTAGCATATTTGAGGAAAATGACACATTTTAAGATTTCTTTTATAATCCATTTTCTGTTCATTTAAGTTTAACATTTACAAATCAAGCTTGTTTTACACATAATAGCTTTTCATATTTTTATTTAATTTTGATCAACTTTTGTTTCTGGTTAATATTGTATTCCCAGTTCTCTCATTACGTGATTTTATTTTATTTTTTTAAGATTCTCATAAATGTATTTTCCCAGAAACAACCACTCATAAATGACGTTTTCATGCATTTCCCCCACATAATTTTCACAACTTTATTTTCTTGTATTATTCTCTTCCTCTTAGTCCTGACTGAAATCTATTGTGTGTCAAAAAAGAAAATCACCGCGGTCCAGATTTGTTTTTGTTTAATACTTAGTGAGGATCTCATCTGCGTGATATCCTGTTCTGCTGTCATTTGAAGCATGTACAGCAAGATATATCAGATCATCCTAATCAGTGTGAAGTACTTTTTCATATATATTTTTTAAATCTCTGGACTATGTTGTTGATCGCCATGTTGCTTCTGAAGGGCTATTTTTGAATAAGTCTGTGTCATCTATTTTGCTGCACGTCATGACTACATGAATAATGCAAGACTTTTCACCACTTGAGGATATATTTATACAAAGTACATTCAAAAAGTTGATTTAGTTGTTGTAACTGTAACAGTGCATCATGTAAATGCAAATAAAAAGTCAAGTGGTGCAAGGTTGTTCTGGTCTTTTGGCTTCCATCTGTCTGCTGCTTGAGTCGTCATGACGACTGGTCGTGTCCATATTAGCTGATGAAGCTTTATTGTCACAGTGGCAAGAAATTTTTATAAACTTTTTTGGGGGGGGAGGGGGGAGGGGGGGATCATATCCTCCGGGCTTTACGCGGTCGGCAGCCGTTGTGCGGCACAGGTGTGTTGTCCGTGATTGAGACCACCTCCAGGCCCCCCATCTCCAAGCCTTTAATGGCAGACTGCAACAAAACACAGGGAGGAAATACAAATATAATTCCTTGTCACAATCTAAACGTTCGATAAATTAAACAAACACCCATATCGTTACTACTAATCTGTAGTATAAACTACTATTAATAGTGGCAACACTGATTAAAACAAACATTCATTTCATGACATTTGTTCAGATTGTTCCCCATGGGAAGCAATCCAAATACTTGTTCGCTCACCAAGCGGCCCGGACCGAGACCTTTGACGATAACACGGACAAACGTCACGCCCTTGGTTGTAGCTTTCTTCTCGGAATGGAGAACAAAAAAAAGAACAGATGAAGAACATGAAATATAATGTTGAGAACAAATGATTAATAAATACATACAGCCGCAGCGGAGATGGCGGCGGTCTGTGCAGCAACCGGTGTGGACTTCTTGATGTTCTTGAAACCTTCCGTCCCACACGAAGTCCTGACCAAGGGCTTGCCCTCGCAGTCCGTCAGCTGGATGTGCGTGCTAAGATGGGGAATGTGTTCCATGATATATGCATAAAGATAAAGCTGCCTTATTCACTGCACCATTTGATTGGAAAGCTACTGAAATCAAACATAATTTAGTATATTGACTATGGTTCCATGGCTTAAGATCGCCACAAGTTAATATTTTTTTTATTTTTTTTTACTGACAACCAGTTGCTTCGTCGTTTTTTTTGTTTGTTTTTTTTGCATTGTGTGTTGGGTCAAAATTTGAGTACACAAGCTTTGCAGGATTTTACATGACACTGGATTGGCAGAGGGGTAAAAACATATACATCATGTTGGTGGATATATATCATGAAAGGAAAATATATCATGGTGGTGGTATTTTGTGTGCTAAATATTTTTGGGGTGATACTTTAACGTTTGAAAACCACTACGAATGAATGAACATACTTGTTATACGTGGCTTTAATGTGCAAGATGTGCAACTCCTCAAACTTCTTTCCGGCCCACCTGAGTGGACTGTCCTGGCCAGGCAGCGGCGGGAAATGACTGCGGGTTCAAATCCAATCAATCAGTCAACAATCAATCCCTTATATCCATACTAGCATCAATGGCAATGGATGTCACCTAAAGTCTCTGGTGGCGTCATCGGTGTCTTTGCTATTCGCTGCCGCCTCCTGGAGCTTGACGGCGGCGCTGTGGAACGCCCTGCTACTTCTAAACACAAAATGTCAGAGAGAAAACAATCACATTCACAATTTGTTATCTCATCTTAACCTAACTGACCACGAGCTTCCGTTAGCTACAACATGCAGGTACTGTACTGCCTGCAGGTATGCGTATACTGGGCTAGCGAGTTAGCATTCGGCATAAAAATTAAACGACTTACAACGAGGTTCCTTTGGTGGAAGCTTGTCGACAAGCACTACCCAAAGAGTTAACGACTGAACAAGTTAACTTAAACATTTTAAACGGATGCAAACTTCACACAAATTAGCCACGAAAACACTTCAAACGTGACATTGACGGCTCCCAGACCCTAGCCGTAGTAGTACGTAATCATGTCGTTACAATGGAAGGGGTAAATGAAACACGATAAAACTCTTGCCAATTAAAAGTAACCATTTCATTGAAAATTTGACAAAATAAAAATGAAAATACATTAATAATTACATCATAAAATGCGCCGAAAAATGTCTTGGCACGATTAAACGTAACTTTAGACAGTATATTAACACATATTCCCCCCACAATAATTGGAATGGACCAGTCCGCTGACTGCAAAGAACTCTGGGTGTAATTTGTGGCATTCACAAACCAATTCAAACCCTCGTAAATATTTAATCTAAAATTTGAACGCACGCTTCTATCGCTTTTTAGAGTTTATGTGCACGATGATGCAATACATTAATTTAAAAGACACAATTTTACTTAGCTATCTTATAATAATTTGGTAAAATAACACAAAAGCGTAGGTCTTGCAGGTATTTACGAGGAGTTTATGACAAGTAGATTTTTCTGACTGGTTTTGAACGTCACAAAAGAAGATGGCGGCTCCCTGTGGTAGGATGGCGAGCCAACCGCTGCTACGTTATCTCTCTGGTTTTGAGAGGACCCCGGCGGCGAACTGTGTGTTTCGTGCGTTTTCCAACAGTCCCCTTTGCCTTTCGAACTTGCGGAACAAATTAGTGCCGGAAACACCGCGTTCCCCGTGGACACTAATGGCTGCGGTGTGTTTGCAGCGGCCGCCGGTCATCTCGGCAGAGCTGAGCCCGGTGGAGCAGCGCTATGCTCGCTTGATGCAGCAGGTGCGTTTCATACGGTCACAAAATAATGCATTTCAACATTTTATAGTGTCAGGATTTACATACAGTTCACAAAAGTGTGTTTCGCTTTGCTTTGGGGTCAGACTGCCTTCTTTTCAGGAACGTAGCAAAAGACGTCACATACAAAATGGCGGCGCCCTTGAAGCCTAAAACTAGCTAAACTTAAAAATAACTCAAACAGGAATATAATATGTATTGCGAATAAGAGTTGGGCTACATGGCCTTAAAATAATGTTATGACATCATGCCAGATAGGTTCCACCCTTTTGTCGACTAAAATAGCAAGTAAAATAAAGCCTGTCTACAACTATGCCCATCCTTGATCTATCACCAAGTGACAGGATCAATGACGTTACGGATGGTGGATTTATTGCCTTTTTATCTACATTCTCAGATGGAGCTGGAGAAAAGCATCCTGTCAGAGCACGAGCTGCGTCTGCTGGAGGACGCGGAGAGGCTGAGGAGAAAGCAGGCTGACGACTATGACGACGACGAAGATGAGCGAAACGATCAAGACATCGTACTAACGCAGGACTTGGAGGACGAGTGGGAGCGCAAATTCAAGACGTTCAGCCCCGCGCCCAGAGCCACAGGTCAGGAAGACTATAATTTAATATGCTTCTACTATTATTACTTCTTGTACTTTGGATTCTACTTTTACCACCACCACCACTACTACTACTACTACTTCTTCTAGTCCTTCTCGCACTATTATTCCCTTCTACAATTCCCAAGGGTTGGTCAAGTGTGTGCCTCGGTTGCTAAGCAACGTCCGTCCCTGTGTGTGTGTGTGTACAGACGAGGTGGATAAGGACCTGAGCTCATGGCGGCGCCTCCTGTCCGACTCTCTGGTGCTCCTGTATGAGCAGCAGGTAGGAAGCGACAAGCTGTGGCTGCTACCTCAGGCCCAGTGGCAGCCAGGAGAGACGCTGAGGCAAACGGCTCAGAGGGCGCTCGCCTCCCTTGCAGGTAAGTAGCCCAGCACCCACGGTGGCCATGTTGGGAGCTTTAAACTGAAACCAAAATGTGAAATTTGTTTGTTCAGGTGTACAAAGACATTAAGACCTGACAATAGAAAGCGATAAAAACATTGAATACCCATTTGGAAACCTTTGTTTTCATGATGTAAATGGAATTAGTCTATTCCAGAGTCATTCACGGTGGCCATTTTAAAACCGGTTTTGCATTCACCATAAAACTATTTTCTTTGCTGAGCAAATGATTGACAGCTTGTGTCTTTTTTTTGTTTTGTTTTTTTCCCCTCGTGCAGAGCCTGCCCTCAAGGCCACCTTCCTGGGCCAGGCACCGTGCGGCGTGTACAAGTACAAGCTGCCCAAAGCCGCCCGCAGCGACACCTCAGTGGGCGCCAAGATCTTCTTCTTCAAAGCCATCCTGACACGTGATTCCCTATCCAACACGGAACCCAACGGCGCCCTCATGTGGCTGAACAAACGAGAACTACAAAGCTTCCTGAAGCCGGCCTACATGATGAAAGTGGAGCGATTCGTCATTGGCCCCTGAGTCGTTTTATTAGGTGCACCTGCAACACCAAAACAGGCTTGATGCCAGTAACTGAACTGTATATAGTTCAGGTGTACCTAATCAAGTGTCTTTGTTCTTCCTTTCACTGTACAAATAAATAATTTTTCCACACATGCAGTGCACCTCTATCTGACTTGTAGCGAATTAAAAGATATACAAAGAAATTTTTAAATAATAGATATTGAAAAAAATCTTATTATCCTTACAATTTATTATTCTGAGTAGAAAGTGCTTAATTTTTTTAAAAATATTTAAAGTAAATATTTTAGAAATGTAATTGATTTGAAAGTATTTTTTTCTGTGTTACTGTCTCATGATTCATATCCAGTGGTACCTCGGAGTTTGAACACAATTTGTTCTTGCCAAGTGTTCAAAGTCTGAGTTCAATCTCCAAAACATTTGAAGAATGCTATGTTAATGCTAGCTTTAGTTCACTGCCGGGTTTGTTTATTTTACATTGGGCATATTGTTAGACTACTAAGCAGTCCTTGCGTGCCTTGTTTTAACGTCAGGTACAATGTTGAACAGCTAAAGGTGGTCCTCGTGCCAGTATTTACAGAAGTAGTTATGGTAGTTACAACGGCGCGATAATCTCTTCCTAATTCTACTGTGGTTCGTAGCACTGTATGTTTTTCTTTGCTGCCACTGGCACCGTTGTCTTTCTTTGGGCCCATGGCGAAGAAAATTGCCGTGGAAATATCAAAATGCACTCGCGAGTATGGAGCACCTCCGGGAGTATTCACGATCTGACTTGAAATGAGCAGTGCAGCATCTCAACTACCGCAACTTGAGCATTCGGCCTTGCTCGGCTTCGCTCGGCTTCACTCGGCTACCCGTTTTCAAGGTACGTTAGCTTGCTTTGCTTGGGTGTTCGAACTCCGAAAATGAGTTCCAACTCAATTTTGTACTCAGATTTTTTGGTTGAAATCCGAATTGTACTAGTTCCGAGATGCTCGAACTCTGAGGTTCCACTGTAACTTCAAATATTAAAATATGTAATTAAAAAGTAATTTGATGTATTTAATGTAATTAAAAAGTAATTTGAATGTATTATTTACGCATGATATTGAGAATGCTACAGATTATTGTCCAATCCAATATATTTTTTATTTCTTTATCATTCATTTTCAAGATATTAAATGTACAATTTAATTAATTTTTTTACACATTACTGTACATTTTTGTTATAATGATTTTAAATTGTGTACAGTATCATATAACCTGGCATTATAATGTAAAATTCGTTTTACATGATGTTAATGCATTATAATTGATTACACTTATACCTCAAATTATACAGTATTATAAAACACACACGCACACCCAGTCAGTAGATGTCAGTATTGCCACATGGCATAAAGACGATGTTGCCTGCCTGTGTTGACGTCACACTTGTAGCTTGCTTGAATACTTACTTAACCATTCATCCGGCTCCAGGTGGCGGAGTGATACCGTCACTTGCTTACGATGCAGGTTCGCGTGGGGTTCTACCTTTCATGTACAATTCTTTACAAATACATTTTGCCACTTGCCGTCGACTGAAAATGACATCCCAGGTGCTTAGAAAAAAAGGGCAACGGCTAATCATGACTCACCTGTTGTCTGGGCACCTACTCTGGAATGCTCTTGGCGAAAAATGTACTTTGCGTATCTGCTGGGAATTTTTATGGATGGCAACAGCAAATAACGTGGCTGTGTGGATGTAAGGCTTGATGTGGACTAACAATTTTACTGGAATACTTTTACTGGAACTTTGTTGATGTAATAGGACCATTTTTGATGGAGTTTGACATCTTGGAAATTTATGAGTTGCCTGCTTTTTGTGTGTTTCGACTGTCTGGCTTGAGTGCTCCCCGAGCCTGCAGATGCGATCTCCAAATGTTGTGCATTATTCAAATCTCCTTAAATTGGCATCAAATATATATCCGCCGGCTTGTTCGAAACAACTGTCACGCACGTGGTAGCCTACACTGGAACCGTAAGGTTTTTATTAGAGCCTTTTGGTTAAATTAATTTTATTTGCACATTTTGTTTTTTAAATATACAATGTTTAATTCCATTTTTAGTTTACAATACTTCAAGTGGGAATGACAAACAGCTTGACGCAAGCACGCTTACTGTAAACAAAAGCTTAAAGGGATATTTGACTCATTGAGCCATTTTCAGCAGTCAGAAGTAACTTCATTATTTTTTTTATGTACAATTGATACCTTTTAAAAACACATTTTCCCCCTTGCTGTTGACTTAAAATGACATCACGTGAGCGCAGGACTCCGGTAACGACCAATCATGGCTCAGTTTGCGCACATCACATCACATGACCAAACCCAGAAAACAGGTGAGCCGTGATTGGTCATAACCTGAGCTGTGTGCACCTGTGATGTCATTTTCGGTCGACAGCAAGTGGCAAAATGTGTTTTTAAAGGTATTAATTGTACATGAAAAATGATACATGGTACAATGGTACATATGAATAAATATGCTAATGTTAGCTACATATTTGCATTTCAGTTGATTCACCATTTTAGTTCACTATTGGCATAAGACGTAGGCCTATGTAAGGTGTTGTTTTATTTATTGTTTGTTTTTATTCTGACTTCAGTGCGGTGCTGGGCTGAGGGGGCCACAGATAGAATTTGTTGTCCAACTTTCCATTTCTATCATTTGTCCAGGATTTCATGACCGTTTGAACGCTGATAACCTAAAATTGCTTCAGATGTGTTGAAGCTCTCAGATTACAAAACGATCGGCGGTCCATCTGGTTCTATTTTTATCAAACGTTCCAAGAGGCGCTACTGAGTGAGTTCAACAGTTTGGTTCGTTAACAAGAAAGTGAAGTCGATGTTAGCGGCTAAAGCACTTGAAGCTACAAAGCCTCTAATTTTACTTTCATGTTTGCGCGGTAATTTAGTGAGCCGTAAATCGTCGTAATAAGCTGCTTTATGGCGTGTTTGGCTAAGCGCCCGCGCAGATTAGCATACATTGCTAAACGTCGCCACAGGTGCGCGAGGCTTGACTTACAGCTTTTATCATGCCAAGGAGCTTTTTCGACCCATCTTCTGTATTTTCGAAACCATGTGTATCCTGGTGAAAATATATGCACTGTATTTCAGGGATCCTCCCTGTTCTGTTCAGGATTGCTGGAGTCGAGATTAGGGTCCACCGAAACATGGTCTACGTATATAGAATTTTTTAACCTAATTCCGGTTACTTAATTCTGTCTGTTAGCGAGAGCCACTACATCGTGATAACTTACATTAATGTTTCTGCATTTGGCAATTTATTATTATATTATATTATTAGTATGGGATTTTTTTTAATGGGCTTTAGGTGAACTGATGAATACACACGCTCGCACGCACGCACGCACACACACACGCACATACACATACTCACCCACATACAAAAAAAAAAGTATATATATATATATATATATATATATATGTCTGTATATGTATATATATATATGTATATGTATTTAAAAAAAACAACAAAAAAAAAACATTTATAAATTTTTTTTAATTGATTTGTTGTTTTTTTAAAAAAAAAAAAAAAAAAAAGGAGAGCAATGATGATGTCAAATCGAATGAACAATACTGAGCTCTCCTGTAAAAAAAAAAAAAAAAAAAAAAAAAGAGATTAGGGTCCACCGGGAAGTCAAATCTCAGATTCACGAGGAGCAGTGTGACAGCGGATCGGCTCTCCCACCCTCAGCAGGGTCCGCGAGGCTTCCTGGCCAGCCAGTCTACTGTACAATGTGCTTTGTAGACTTGGAGAAGGCGTTCGGCAGTGTCCCTAGGGGAGTTCTGTGGGGGGTGTTTTGGGAGTAGGGGTTGATCAGGTCTGTTCGGTCCCTTTACACCCGGTTTGGTCTGCATTGCCGGCACTAAATCGGATTCGTGAGGGTTAGACTCCGCCAAGTCTGCCCTTTGTCACTGATCTGTTCATAGCCTTTATGGACAGAATTTCTAGACTCAGCCAAGGTGTTGCGGGGGTCTCGTGTGGTAATATTGCACCTCAACTTTTTTGCATAATGATGTGGTCGTGTTGGCTTCATCAAACCGCAATTTCCAATTTTCACTGTAACTAAATAAAGTACTGAGAAATGAACTCTCAGACATTATCAGTCAAACGTATGCAGTATTCACTTGACTTGTAATGATCATTATTTTTGAGGGGAAAAAAAAAAACCTAAACATGTTTAGAGAGAAACGGAACACCAAGGCAACAGGCTCTGCCACAGGCTCGGCTAACAGACGGCGGGAGGAGGGGGGTGACACGACGGCCGTTGCGATGCCAGCGTTCGCGGCCATCTGAAGCCCTCGGCTGACATCCATCCATGCGGAGAAGGCAACCGGTGGGGGCACAAGCGCAGACCCATTTCTGTGGCTCTTGCTACAAAGAAAATCTCCAAGCGTTCTGTTTTGATAGCTGTTTGTTGCTCGACTAGTTGCTAAGTGAGCAAGATGCAGCAAATACGACAAAAAACATTTCCGTATGACTCAGCAGAGGGGCGACGGAGAAATGGTTACATTTTTCAAGCAGATCTGGTAAAGAATTTTCACTTCAAAATGTAAGCGAGACACAAACTGAGCATGCTTGTTTATTACTAAAGAGTCTGTCCTCTCCTCATTCCAATTAATTTCATTCCATTTATATAATCATTATATAAACTAGATGAAGCAATTTTTGGAGAAATTGCGTGTGAATGCTGAAATGTTAAATGAAAGAATGTAGAAAGTGGAATCAGATTGAATGAGGTGGAATGTTGTTGAAAAACACGGGCTTACGCCAAATGCTATTGAACAATTTGATATTGAAGAATGTATAATGTTCTAGAAATGTAGTGGTGAAAACGCATGAATGATGTGGAATGATACTGAATGATCGTTAATTATATGGAATTAGGTGAAATGATATTGGTGAAAATGTTTAATGTGTGAGTGACAAAAGTGCAATTTTTGGTATATGGGAATTGTGGGAATGTAAAAAATAATTTCGAATTATTTTAATATTAATAATTATAATAATAATTATTAATTATTAATGACGAATTGTTGAATGTGTCATTGGAAATGAATGAGGAATTTGTGGGTTAAAAATGTAGAATTATGTGGAATGTGGAAAGATTTCGCATAGTGACATAATATCAGATTGAATGACAAAGTGAATTCAATGAGTTTAACATTTTGAATTTTGAATTGGAACGATACGAACCCTAAGAAATGCCCTTGGTAAAAAAAAAAAAAACAACTGGAATATTTACTGGGAAAAAGTGTGGAATTGTCGCTATGTGAGAAATGGGGGAGTGTTGAAAATGGATCCCAAGGTGAATTAAATGAGCTGAACAGCTTACATTTCAAATGGGAGTGAATTTTTGAATGTCCCATTTGAAATGAATGGAGATTTTTGGGGTGAAAAGGGTTTAATTGCAGGAAAACGGTCAAAGTTAGGAATGAGAAAAATAATAGCCCGCGAAGCGTGTATTTTTGGAAGAAGATGGAATGTTTGAATCAATTGAGAAATGTCCAAATAGTCGAAGGACAAAAAACAGCGGAATAATAAATAAAAGGTAGACTAACATATGTGAATGCTGAAAGCATCCACACAATAAAGAGAAATATAGAATGGCATAATAAAAATACTTAAAATGTCGAGCTTTTGGTGAATCAATTTATGCTGTTATTAACATACAAAATATTTACATAAAAAAATACGACTAAACATAGTGCTTATGTCCAGCATGGCAAATGGGCCAATCATTGTAAAAGTGCTTTTAAGCATTCAGGCAAAAAAAGCGCTTAAAATCTCTCGAGTCCTACTACTCATTTAAATGCAAGTGTGTGACTTGCATGATTAAGTGCACGCTGGCACCGCGTGTGGCCACGAGTGTGTGTTTATTGTGTTGTTGTTGTTGACGCAACACATTAAATCGAGCACCTAAATGTTTTATACTGTATTTCACTTGTGGCCAATGGCGCCGCGAGTGCATCCATCTCCAGTGAGTGTGCGCATGCATTAGCAGCAGAAGAAGCATTATTGTGTCCGCACTTTCCCCAACTACACTATCTGTACTCGCTATCTGCCTCGCAACGCAGCAATGTCTTGCGGAAGCAGCAAATGGCTCATCATACACGGTTATTGTTCCATGGCCGCGTCTTTTAAGTAACCGTCAACAATTGTACATTTGTCATCAGGAAGGCCTGTCAGCAGTAACTTTCAACAGTTGTTTGCCGTCACAAAGCCAACGCCTGGAAAAACGAGTATTCATTTTCAGGTCAGTCATCTTTGAAGCAGTGCATACGGTTGCTCTCGCACCAACACACGCATGCAAACACACTCACACGCACGCAGCAACTCACACTGTGTCTGGCAGCGAGACCTCCGGCCTGCGGGGCCACACGTCCTCCTCCCTTTCCCGGATCCGCCACCTCATTCACATCACCCGGCAGCTCCTTCCCCTTCCCCGGGAGCTGTCAATCCCGTGTGTGTGTGTGTGTGTGTGTGTGTGTGTAGGGGACGGGGTCAACGGACAGCAGGAGGGTGAAGGTCAGGTCCTGCTGTGCCGTAAAATGGCAGGATGGCTGACCCCGACTTCTTCCGTCAATCAACGCAATGTGTTCATCTCGTCTGATTGGCCGCCAGTCACCAGTCCCGCCTCCGGGGTCAGTATTAGCATACGGAAAGCGAAGCCCGGAACGAATATGCTGGCTGTCGGTATCAACACAATGGTGAGGAGTCCGATATTGCGGCAGGAGTTTTCGAGGCAGGGTTCGGGCTTCAAATGTAGGTTTCAAGCCTTTTGGTAGGGTTTTAACTCTTTGACTGCCAAAAACGTTAAATAACGTTTAGTAAAATCCTATGGAGGAGTGCCAAGGACGTTAAAAGACGTTTGTTTCAAAACAGAGGTGAAACTAACCATTTTCTATTGTTGATTACTGAAAAACGGAATAAGGTAGAAACAAACTTTTTTTTCTGATGAAAGATGAGAGTCCAATCTTTCATTTGGTAGTATGTGTGTTTCCATAGTCCAAACACGTCATTTTCTGTGGACCTTGAAAGATCAGTCAAAATGCTTAAATCGGCTGGCACCCACGGCATCCCTTTTCTGAAAACGTCTGGCAGTCAAAGAGTTAAACAAAGGGTAGGGTATCAAATAAGGCCTATGTTTTTCAAGATGGCTTTGGACTTAAGCGTCTGGAAAATTTCCAGGCAAAAAAAAAAAAAAGTTGTATAATACTTCAAATTCAAGTTCAAAGCCAGCATTAGGGTTTCATGAGGGTTTCAGGGGTGCGGCCATGGCCAGTCCTTGTCACTCTCGAGCCACCCACCTCTAAAGGAAGAAATTGATACCTGAGACTTTTCTAGCATTTTCACATAGATGCAGTACTTTTTGTAAATGAACAAATGGCTAGTTAGCATTTGAAATTAGGTTTCAAGAGCGAGTTAGGGTGTCAAATTAGGGCATCAAATAATGCCAGCTCTCTATCAGCGGAATGGCTCGCGGTGCTCTATTCTGCTGGCAGCGTCACGTGAAGCGCCCGGTCTCCTTCCAAAGACCTTTCGGATGGCCGTCAATGGTCCCTGTGGGCTCACTAAGCTGTTACACTTTGGCAGCAAAGTCGCTCCCCCTCCCAAATCACCTAAATCCCCTCTAGGGGGCTCCCCAAACATCTGGCAGGAATGTAGCAAAGTCAAGGTCCCGTCCGGGGTGGCATGGCGAGGTCATGTGACACGGGGCTTTCAACGTTAAAAGGAACGCGCTCTGACTGGAGAATGCGCCTTCAGAGTGCTAAATGATAAAAGGCAGAAGGGGTGGTGGGATGTCGGGGGGGGGCCTGAGGGACAGACGTCAGGCGGGCTACATATGGCGTGCATGCTAAAGCGCAGAAATGAGCACAGTGGGTCCCTGGTGGGATCAAAATCATGAAAGTTAGATGGCTCTCATAAAGGAGATAGTGAAGTGACACAAGCTAAAGAAACACAATCACAAAACCTTTATTGAGCCGAGTCACAGATTTGATGTTTGAAAATAAATCTCATACAAACTAGGGTGATCAGGCGTCTCGTTTTGGCCGGGACAGTCCTGATTTTCAGCCTTGCGTCCTGAGTCCCGGCGGATTTCACCAACCTAAGTTTTGTCCCGCTATTACGCAAGTCTCGTCCAAAACCAATTCAAAGAGAATCTCATGGTTCAATTCCTTCTTATTTACTTCCAAATCCAGATTGCGTTCTCATTTTCATCTGTCCTGCTGCGACAAGCTTATGCATGAATGGACCGTCAATGCCGCTTACCAATCTTGCCACACCGGAAGTGCCTTGGCAGCCATCTTACGTTGCCACTTTCTTTGTGCCCATTACATTGATTTCTGGGTGGTGTTTCCATGTTGTTGTTTTTTGTTTTCAAGGCAAAAATGTCATGGTGTATGGCATAAAATTGTACCAATAATTCATATGTAATGCTGCATTCGAGGATGGTCGTAAGTCAGAATTTCCGACTTCAAACCAGGAAGTGTGTACGGAAACGCCCCCTTGAACTCGGAAATTCCACTTGAGAAGTGGAATTGAAATGTCCTACATGTGACGTCACTCTACAATGGCGACCCCTTTGGAAACACAGACCGTGAATGGTAAAACTTTACTAAAAATGTACTCGAGTATAAAACTAGATAGCTTTCTTCATTCCTAAATATTCGACATAACTTCACGTAACACAGCGTACGTGACAGTATGCCGCTAACTCCCTGCATGAAATTATATGATGAACTACTGAACTGTATAGATAATTATGAAATAAGATAAAAACAATATATGAAGCAAAATTGTTTGCTGGAGGCCAAAATGAGTTTTGAGGACCAAAAAGAGCTATTTATCACTAACCACCATTTTGGTTGTTCCCTTTGGCCTCAAACGCTTTCAGGTCGGAACTGGGAAAAAACAACAACTCGGATATATGCAACTTCCGACCTTCCTCGAATGCAGCATAAGTCGTGAGTAGCAGGCAGAACTACAACTATTTCTTGCCTTCGCGGCTAAGAATCATGGGAAATGTAGTCCTTATGTCATCAGTCGCTACAGTACAAGCTGAGTTTTCTATTGGTCTATTTGTTTTTCCAGTGTTACAATGACCGGCGCAAGGTAAACGGCACAACCAGCTTCCAATACAACTGAACAAACAAGTTTGGATAATGGTGAGTGCACTGTATTGACTTGTTTAGTGCTGT
Organism: Vanacampus margaritifer; assembly: GCF_051991255.1. NCBI lineage: Eukaryota > Metazoa > Chordata > Actinopteri > Syngnathiformes > Syngnathidae > Vanacampus > Vanacampus margaritifer. The sequence continues at coordinate 30,700,038 of NC_135435.1, read as the reverse complement.
TGAAGAGTCAACAAACTAGCATTTAGCATTAGCTACTGATAAGCACGTCAGCAGTCCAATAAGGTTTTAAGACAGGCTTCAGGTGTCAAGTTTAAGAATTAACGTTATCAGGGTTAGGGTTTTAAATTTAGATTCCAAACTTGGATAAGGGATTTGGAATTCCTTTTGAAGTTGGTGTTCATTTCTCAAATTCACATTTTAGTGAGGGTTTAGCGTTCCAATTTGAGTTTCACACTTGGGTCAGAGTTTCAAACAAGGTTTAGGGTTTCAAACAAGTGTGCTGACTTGAAATGAGGGTTTTTCAACCCAGGTTAGGATTTGAAATGTTTTCGAGGATTCAAGCCTGTTACCATTTCAGTGGCCAATGCGATTGTTTCCCTGCACATGATCCATTCCCCCCCCCCCCCCCCCCCCCCCCTGAGTGAGTCAGCATCCAGCGAGACGTGTAAATGGGCATCAAACAGCTATAAGACGATGTTCACTTGGGGTGCTCTAATAGAAAGGGAGCGCCTGTGATGTAACGCAATAAGAGCGAGGCAGCAACTCCACCACATTCTTTTCTTCCATTGCACTCGTCAGTACTTACTCCAGCACAGGAGCTTGCTGAGCATACATTCTTAACAGAATCCCTTTTCAAATTAAATTTCAATGAGCCCCTCAGCTCATAAGCAGAGGCTCTCCTGACAACTTAATTCATAATTCAGTGCTGAGCCAGGACCCCGAGGGCCGTAATCGCCGCCTAAATGGAGGAGCCGCGCCACTAAATGGGATGTTTGTTTGCACCTAAACCTCTTTACGGCCGGCGAGTCCACAGCTCAGCACTGCGCCGGCCTGGGCCGGGCCGTCTCGCTGGGGGTGGTCGGGGCAATTTGCTGACAGGCTGCTTTGGAAGCCGAGGTCTGCCGAGGGGGTTTTGGAGATGTTTAAAAGAGACGTTCACCTGGAAGGAACGCGCAAAGACTAGAGCGCCTCATCGCATATTAATGTTCCAGTGCCGTTGTTTAGGAGATAAAACATATGAGCAATGTCACACAGCATTGTGGCTGACGGGTCGTGTGGAGCCTTTCAAACAATGGTTAGGGCTTCAAGGCAAGCAGGGACAGTTCCAGGATTTTTTTCCTCTCCTGCGGATAAAGGGGGAGAAAATAATTTATAAAAATATATTTGAGAAAAATCACATGAAATGCTGGAGGGGTTTAAGAGGGGCTACACAAATTTCTGGAGCCACCCCCTAGCACCATTCCTGAGGCTAGGATTTTAAAATAGACGGCATTTAAGTTTCATGACAGGGAGAGTTTCATCAAGCATTAAGGTTTCAAAACAGGATTAGGGTGTCAAATTGACCTGTTTAGACAAGGTTACGCTAGGTAAAAACGAACCCAATATGGGTCCAAAAGGGGCTGACCCAACTTTTTTTTTTTAACCCAACAGTTGGGTAAAAAATAACCCAAAATGTGGGCTGACCCAACATTTTGCATTATTCATTTAATTTAACCTAACTTTTTGTTTATGCATTTAACCCACTTTTTGTGTTAAATGAATAACCCACAGAGTTGGGTTGAAAATAATAACCCACAAAACAACCTCAAAAATTGGGTTGTTTTGTACAAACGTCAAAAGATTGGGTTGAGATGTGGGTTCTTACATGAAATAGACAAAAAGTTGTGTGAGGGTTTCAAAATTGCTTTAGGGTTTCAGGTCAGGGTTTGGGTTTAAAGACAAAGCTTGTGTTAAGTAAGTATGAGGGTTTCAATATTGTTTTGTGTGAAACCCAAAATATTGGGTTGCTTTGTGGGTTCTTAATTTGATCCAATTTTTTGGTTTACATAGAAAAAGTTGTTTCAGCCCCCTTTTGGCCCATATCGGGTTATTTTTGACCCGCCTATTTTTTTTTTTTTTAGAGCGTAGGGTTTCAAATGAGCGTTTCAAGGGGAGGCTGGGGTTTTTAAAATGGCTTTAGGGTTTCAGATTAGAGTTAAATTAGGGTTTGCTGCCTGGATTTAGGGTTCATGTTAGGATTTCAAATTCATGTTTCAAATCTAAATTTTATCAAGGGTTTAGTGGTTCAAATTAGACTTTTGAGGCAGTTATGGCTTCAAATTAGGATTTCAAAAAGAGAGTTAAGGCTTCAAGTTAGGGTCAAGTCAGCGTTTGAAACATGGATTATGATTTCATGTCTGTTTTAGGAATCAAGTTAGGGCTTCAATTTAGACAAATTTGCGGTTTCAGCCATGGATTGGATTAAAAATTCAGGTTTCAAGCCGGGTTTAGTCTTGTAAATTCCGCAGTCAAATCTTGATCTCGTCTTGGAGCCCTAATTTGAAACCATTGCCACGTTTTCAAAACCTAATTTTTATCCAATCCCAGTCAAAGGTGGACCAGCATCAGCTCACAAATGAAAATGGAGCTCCTTTACATGCTGGCATTGGTTGAAGTGAGAGTTGAAAATGATGCTTATTTATGGCAAAAAAAAAAAAAACTGCAGCGCTGGCCCTGGGCCACGTGAAACACAGCGCTAATAAACATGCATCAAAAATGCATGAACATGAGCAACATGCTCAGCACTCATACAAAGTGAGACAACAAGAGGACGTACACAAAACACAATTTCCATCGTCCTCTTTGACAAGCGCTGTTTGTCATTTTGCTCTGGAACATGTTGTCGGAATGCGGAGACACTCGAGTTCAGTTTAGTTAAAAAATACGGTTACAAAATGCTGGACCTTTATACAAGATGATAGATGTATTAAGGTCATTAGTACTGCTAAGTTGTAGCGAAGAAGGAGCTGAGCCGAAAGGCAAAGCTCTCGATTTACCGGTCGATCTACGTTCCTGCCCTCACCTATGGTCACGAGCTGTGGGTCGTGACCGAAAGAACAAGATCCCGGATACAAGCGGCCGAAATGAGTTTCCTCCGCAGGGTAGCCGGGCTCTCCCTCAGAGAAAGGGTGAGAAGCTCGGTCATCCGGGAGGGACTCAGCGTCGAGCCGCTACTCCTCCACGTTGAGAGGAACCAGTTGAGGTGGCTCGGGCATCTGGTTCGGATGCCTCCTGGACGCCTCCCTGGGGAGGTGTTCCGGGCATGTCCTACTGGCGGGAGGCCCCCGGGGACGACCCAGAACACGCTGGAGAGACTATGTCTCTCGGCTGTCCTGGGAACGCCTTGGGGTCCCGTCGGAGGAGCTGGCTGAAGTGGCTGGGGAGAGGGAAGTCTGGGCTTCCCTGCTTAAAGCTGCTGCACCCGCGACCCGACCCCGGATAAGCGGAAGAAGACGGACGGACGGAGTACTGCTATGGTGTTTCCTTAAGATGGTACAGGTAATAAGAGCAGTGGTGCCACAATCATGATTGGCATGTAAAATACTTATTTAGAAACCAAAGCCACAGCACTGTGGAAGAACGCATGTCGACTGACATGTACACACAGTGACATCACAACTAATCTGGGGTGGGGGGGGTCGATTTATCAGGTGGGACTTCCAACAAAGAGGACAATCATGTTCATAAATTAAATACACATTACTTTTGATGAGCTGCTACATGACATTATGCTACTGATAAACAACAATCCTTTGCTCAAGACCTAGCCGAGGCGCCAATACCCGAGGGCCTGCGTGCAAACACACACACACACACACACACACACACACACACACACACACACACACACACACACACACACACGCACACACACGCACGAGCCAGGAGCAACAGTCAAGCCCGTAACGCACTGAGAGGGGAAACTTTTGCGAAGGTCACGACCCTGACGAGAAGTCAACATTCGCTACCTTAGCAAATAATTGCAAACATTCACTCCTCAGTGGGATACAGGTCAGGGTTATTATAGTTTTGGAATTTTCATTATAGTTATTTTTTAATTTCATTTTGAGTAAAAAAAATTAATAAAATCGTCTCAATTAGTTTTCAGGGCGCCTCAGTTTTGCTTAGTTTTAGTTATTTCAAAAATGCTTAGTTTTAGTTAGTTTGAGTATTAGTTTTCATATAAAAAAAATTGCATTATTTGTGTGCAAGATTTAAAAAATATACCATAATGAAAAAAGTAACTAGAGCTGTCAAACGATTACATTTTTTAATCAGATTAATCACATCTTAGAATTTTGATTGATGAATCACTATGCTTTTTATCAACATTTTTTTGCCGACCAAATTTGAAGTGCACCTGTTATGTGTTAATTCTTTCCATATTTAAATGTTATGAGGATTCCTTCCATATTTTTGATCCACAGCATCTCATCCTCTTCTTTTTCTAATCAATTAATTACTTGCATAATTAAAGAAAAAATTAAAATACCCCAATATTTTCGACTAGAACAAATATTCAAAATGTCATATGCAAAAAAATTATTAAATGCTTTACTTTAATGTATGTATTTATGTTTATTGCTGAAACACAACCTGCGCTACCTTAAACGTAGCCATCTGCTTTCAAAGCTAAATGTTCAATCATCAGCGGTAAAAATTAATAGTGTGGTTAATCTGCGTTAACACATGATTAATGCGATAATTTCTTGTGATTAATCAACAAACTCATTGATTTAACTTTGACAGCCCTAAAAGTAACGCACTTCTTACCAAGTATTGCATTTTGGATGAGTTACGAAAAAGCAGGCGATGCGAGCCATTGGAGCCAAAAGTCAAACATGCAAAATTGTCGCCGAGGAGCGACGTCATTTGAAGATGACGTCACTTCTGTACGACAATAAATTTACTTAAAATCACATTTAAAATCAACCCCAATGGCCCATGTATTCAATTTATTACCACGGATAAAAAATGAAGGACATTTAGCAAACCCAACAACAGTAGCGCATTAAAATAAATGTTATTCCCAGAACGTGTTGCTAAAATGAAGAGAAAACGGAAATTCAGCAAATCGAGAGCACCACGGAGAGAGAGAGAGAGAGAGAGAGCCAGAGCACTGAGGGAAATGCTAATTTTCAGGGCGAGGGCAGGAAAGAGACAGATGAAGATCCTGACAGATGAAGATCCTGACAGTGGCATACAGAGTTTGAAACACAGACAGAATATGCAGGCAGATGCTGTGACAAGCGGTGGACTATCAGGATTGTGGTATTGGAAAAAACAACAACATTTGCCCTAAGTCTACTAACACTAATCCCGACCCTTGACCCTTCTAACGCTGACCCTAACCTCAACATTTAACCCTACGGCCTATCACAAACAATTAATCATATATCAGTGACAAACACAATTTATCTTACCAAGCAGATGTTAATGTAAAGACGCTCCATAGGTGCATTTTTTTTTTGTGTTGTATAACTTGGAAATTCAAAGTACGTGTTAACTCTTTGACTGCCAAAAACGTTAAATAACGTTTAGTAAAATCCTATGGAGGAGTGCCAAAGACGTTAAAATACGTTTTTTTCAAAACAGAGGTGAAACTAACCATTTTCTATTGTTGATTACTGAAAAACGGAATAAGGTAGAAACAAACTTTTTTTTCTACGGCCTATCACAAACAATTAATCACATATCAGTGACAAACACAATTTATCTTACCAAGCAGATATTAATGTAAAGACGCTCCATAGGTGCATTTTTTTTTTGTGTTGTATAACTTGGAAATTCAAAGTACGTGTTAACTCTTTGACTGCCAAAAACGTTAAATAACGTTTAGTAAAATCCCATGGAGGAGTGCCAAAGACGTTAAAATACGTTTTTTTTTTCAAAACAGAGGTGAAAGTAACCATTTTCTATTGTTGATTACTGAAAAACGGAATAAGGTAGAAACAAACTTTTTTTTCTACGGCCTATCACAAACAATTAATCACATATCAGTGACAAACACAATTTATCTTACCAAGCAGATATTAATGTAAAGACGCTCCATAGGTGCATTTTTTTTTTGTGTTGTATAACTTGGAAATTCAAAGTACGTGTTAACTCTTTGACTGCCAAAAACGTTAAATAACGTTTAGTAAAATCCTATGGAGGAGTGCCAAAGACGTTAAAATACGTTTTTTTTTTCAAAACAGAGGTGAAAGTAACCATTTTCTATTGTTGATTACTGAAAAACGGAGTAAGGTAGAAACAAACTTTTTTTTCTGATGAAAGATGAGAGTCCAATCTTTCATTTGGTAGTATGTGTGTTTCCATAGTCCAAACACATAATTTTCTGTGGACCTTGAAAGATCAGTCAAAATGCTTAAAATCGGCTGGCACCCACGGCATCCCTTTTCTGAAAACGTCTGGCAGTCAATTAATGTCAATCTTTCAATGCTGAGTTTTTTTCCAAGGGTTAAACCGAAATCCTTCTCATGAGATCTTTTGGTGTAAAGGACTGCAAAAAATGCAAACGCCAACGAAAAACATCATCCATCCGTCAACGCTTTGCTCCTTCACTTGATGATTAGACCGACCGAGGTCTCGCGCGATATGCTGATACGCTGTCTGTGTGTCGAGTAAACGTCAAAGAAAAACACAGGCCGGATTATAATTAGCAATAAAAATGTTTGGTCGCGTCACACCAACTACAACGCAAAGTTAATATTACTTGTCATCACACATGAACACGTTCAAAGCGTCTGCGCGACAGCTGGATAATTCGCACTCGTATTGCTCTCGTCAGGCCGCAAAATCGGAAAAATATCGGGGCCCTGTCACTGAGGCTTGTTCATGCTTGGCGGACTGTAATTAGAGCCGCCGCATCGGCCATCTATGAGCTGTCACTTTCACTTGGCAAATAGGTTGATTTTGTTGCCGCGTGTTCATCACAGCCTGCTGGCCCGTCCAAGGGACTTGATGATCATCACCTGACAAACATGAATATCTGACTTAGCCCAAAAAAAAAACCACACTCACCCCTCAGCAGCACCTTGCAGTTTTCTATGTAATCACTGCCTGAGCATTCATGTAATTATTTAGAGGACTCGATTGATTTTTTTCAAACCGTCATATTATTCTACAAGAGCAGTACTCTTAAGTACAATTTTTCTCGACACCTCTGGTCGTGACGCAACAGGTGTGGCGTGGGAGTAGGAGGGGTGGGTAACGCCAGAGGCGCTGCAGCTGTCTCTGGACCTGATTGGTCCCCACGACACACCACTAATCCCATAACCACGATCACCCCCCCTTGTTATGCTAAGAAGTTTACTTCATGTATTATAGTCTGGATACTAAAATCTATGTGGCATTTTACTATTACCTTTTTTTTTCTTTCAAGTATGCAGGGTCCATTTGTCACACAAATATTTATGAATCTTGAACTGACAACCCTTTCGGTCCTTACAATAATGTTTCATGCATATTTTAGTAAAATCTAACATAACAATAACGTATTTATAAGAAGAATATAAACTGAAATACTTTAGTTTAAATGCGTATATTATCCGTGCACTTGTGTTAGCCTCATAAAGACCATTTGGTGACATATTGTAAATGTAACCTAACGCTTGATTGACATCTCTTATCACATTTTTTTTTTTGCTGACATCAGAGGTTGAGGGGGATGACGTTGCCATCTCGTAATGGAAAGGTCGTCACCCTGCCCTCCTCCTGAGACCGAGTGACCTCCATTAAGACACCAGACCCATTACAGTGATACTGAAAACGGGCACTCTGTGGGACCAAGTCATTATTCCAAGCAGTGTTGGTAACTTTTGGATTTTCTATAGACCTATCATAGTTTCTCACACTAGCCATAACCCTAGCAACCAAATCTAAACACTAATTCTAACCCTAATGTTTTGTCCCCACTACCTGCCAACAACCTAACTAAGGTTAAGGTTGGTGGGAGAGCAGCAGTGTTAGGGGTTAGTTGGTTATTAGGGTTCGACTGTGGGGAAAAAAGTCATTACTACCACCCTACCCAGTTTTTCGGTACTTGCATGCCGCAAAAAGCACGACAGGCAGACAAAATTCTCTCGAACCCTCCGCACCCTGGTCTTCCAGCTCCTTCCCTTAAGTAGGCGATTTACGACAATGCACATGAAAGCCAGCAGACACTCGAATAGCTTCTTCCTTTTTGCTATCAATTTCCTAAAGTTGACCCAAAATTTCATCATGGCACTAATTTTGCCATCCATATGTGACAATATTACTGTACTGTATTAATCATTGTAGCTCCAGCTCTCTAGACACTTTAAAGTGTTCATAATTTCACATTCATGTATGAATCACAGTTACTGGTCACTTTCTTTTTGCTTGATGTTTTTTCCGCATTGTTTGCACAGCTGTCATTGGTTGAGCACAAACACACTTCAGCACAAATGATACCCTTGCGTTATGTTAAGACTATTTTTTGTCACATCTTTTTTTTTTATCATAGTTGCTTGTTACTGCGATACTTGCGTAGCTCATACTATCAGGGACAAATTCATTGTGTGTTTTTACCTCCTTGGCCAATAAAGATGATTGTGATTCTTCTTCTTTTTCAATGTAAAACGTTAACAATGAGCACCTGAGTTTAAAGAGAGCCTAGCGGCGTGCCAGTCGGTCAGGTTTTTCCCGTAAAGCGTTGCTTCCAGCTGCGAGTGTGGACACAGGAACCATAGAAAAGACACAGCGGTTGTTACTTCAGAGGGGTTCTAAAGAGGCCGGGCCGCACATGTCCGCCTGCGCCATTACCCGCCTTAACAGCGGTGATTTGTCGTTCGCGCCCGGTGCGACGTGGCGCACCGGGAGTGAGCTCTATTAAAAAGTCATTAAAGCCAAGAGAAAGCGCGGCTGACTCTGAGCGTCTTGCCGAAAGGCTCCTGTGGAAATTACTCCATCCATCATAATTACACCAACTGGCCAGTGGGCTCTGTGAGGCCAAGTGACGCGGATCCCACCATGACCTCACCCAAGTGGCTGCAAGGAGGAGGAGGAGGAGGAGGAGGAGGAGGAGGAGGAGGAGGCAAGAGATAAAGCAAGGAAGGAAATTTGAGGCCCGGAGGCAAAGGAGGGAAATAAGGCTGGATTTGGAGGAATATATCTTCTCTGCGTGTGAGCGTCTGGCTTTGGTCGCAATGACATCAGATAACAAGCTGGCCTCCCTTTTGTCCGCAGCGTCCTGAAAGCTCCGGCACTCGCATAAAATGGCCGCCGTGATGTCACCAAATCGAGTCACAAATGCAATAATTGTCATTTTTGGTACTCTAACGAGGACATGATGGTAGTGGCCTGGTCGGATGCATTTACATCAGATTGCTAAAAGCAATTACTATGACTCAAAATCCAATTTTTAACATTATGGGAAGGCTTCTGAGAAGTAGTGCTTTTTTAAAAAAAAAAAAAATTTTGCTTTAAGAGGGTTGAAATGACAGACCTGAGGGCACCCCTTACAACATCTAAGCATGGCTGTGATGAGACCCCGAATTGTCTCCTGCGACATTCTGCTCAGAGTAGCAGTGAGGCGATCCAACTTTCCTCATTATGTGGCTTAATAGTGTGTATGACCTCCACTTGAATGTATGAACAGCACTGGGGCGAATTCTTGAAACAACAAATGTGCTCCATTGTGGACTTTCCTCCCGACTTGCATCAGGGCATTTGCGAGCTGATTGAACTTTCATCACAAAGTGGCTCAGTGTTGTTTCTAACCTCCATTGTGCCAGTATGCGTCCCCTAAAATGTCTGGGCAGAGTCTTGATAAGACCTTGATTTGTCTTCCAGGGGACTCTCCTTAGACCAGTGCATCAGCAGTGAGAACCAATTTTGTGATTTTCTACACAATATGGTTCCTCCCTGTATGTACTCCCTTCAAGTCTGGTTACAATGAGATAACAAATAGTCTCTTGGGGGGCACTCACCTTGCTCACTTTCCGAGTAGTGTGTGCAAGGGTTATTTAACACTAACCCTTGCACCCACTACTATGAGTATGTGGCATTCATGTGCCTGTGTGCGCTCCCTACAATGTCTGAGCAAGCTCTAAGTCACTCAAACCTGGATCAGGGTATCAGCAAGCTAATTCATTGTCTGTGAGTGTTCACATCAGAGGTGGCAAATCCGGATCCAGGAAGTAAAAACCCTACCACAGTTTGGCTTTAGGCCCTGATGCTAGCTAGCTCCCTAGGAGCTCCCTAGGAGCTAGCTAGCTAGCTAGCATCAGGGGCTAAGGCCAAACTGTGGCAGGGTTTTTACTTCCAGGTGCTAGCTAGCTAGCTCCCATGGTGCTTGTTCACCTGCTAGGGAGTTAGCTAGCACCTGAAAGTAAAAATCATAGCAGCTTAACGAGCACCATGAGAGCTAGCTAGGGAGCTCGCCAACTAGCACCTGGGGCTAAGGCCAAACTGTGGCAGGGTTTTTACTTCCAGGTGCTAGCTGCTCCCATGGTGCTCGTTTACCTGCTAGGGAGTTAAAAAAAAGTTAAAAATCATATGAGGCCAAACTGTGGCAGGGTTTTTACTTTCTGGACCTGGATTTGCCACCTCTGGTTCACATAACATGACCCGTATGCACTCCCTACATATGTGGGCAAACGCTTGATTAACCTCACCTGCAATGCGTAGGAAAGATCCATGTGGGCCTCCACGTGATGGGAACATTTGGGGTGAACTCCTCATGGGCAGTCTGTAACCCCATTGCATGAGCATGGCCCTGTGCCTGTATGTACCCCCTACAAGGTTGTGATCGATTCACAATCATTGTTTCTTCAAAGGGATGATTTTGAGCAGTGTATTTATTGCATCCTTCTGACAAAACAGTGATCATTTCTTCACTCAATATTTGTCAGGCTCTCCGGCATGTGACATTGCTCACCAGTAATTACAGTGTTTTTTTTAATGGTCAATTTCTGATTTACTGTAGGAGCTTTGTTTTATCACACACATTTAGACGTGTTTGTTACGAGGCCCAGATTGGAAAGCAGCACTGTCAGAAAGGCAAACAACACGATGTGCAAACTGTCAAGGTGTTTTACGCTGTAATTCAAGCAAAGTTTGTCTTAGCTTTGCTCAATGTGACCTAGCTGACAACGTTAGCAACACTCACACAAGCTAATTAGCTCGCAGGTTTATGAGGATACGATTTTGTTGCCTTAAGAGTCTTGTAGTCATGTCTTGTAATGATGTAGTTCTGTGGTCTTCAAGTCTTGTCTGAGATTGTGGTCTTGTGGTTTTCTGGTGTTGTGCCGAGGTCTTTTAATGTTTGGTCTTCAAGTGTTGTTGTGTTATGATCCTGATGTGTTATTTTCCCAATGTCTTCTGGTCTTACAGTCTTGTGGTTTTCTACTCTTGTCTTGTAGTGTTGTGGTCTGTTCTGGTTTTGTAGATTTGCGGTCTTTAAGTCTCGTAGTATTTAGGATTTTTGTCTTGGCATCTTATGCTCTTGTCTTGTGGTCTTGAGCTTAATGGTCTTGTAGTTTTTTGGTCTTCTGGTCTTATAGTCTTCTGGACTTGGAGTATTGGGGTCTTCTTGAGTTTTGGCTGCTCATGTAAAACCAGAGGACGACCATGACCATGAACGACCAGTCTGGTTCTTCCATCATGAACAAACTAAGTTTCCTCTGACTAATATGAGCAGAAGTGGACTTAAGAGTGTAGCCGCCATTCATTAGTATTCACTTACTAAGTTACACCATTTATTTTCACATTTTAAGGTGATCAATTCAAGGCAACTTTGTTAATTTTACAAGCATGATTATCTTTCCAGACAGTTGTTGTTGCTCTAGTGAATGTCACCTCCAGCTTTTCAATCATGGTTTATTTCTTTATTTTGCCCAGCAACAAGGCAAAAAGGCGCCGCCCCCTTTGGCTGTGATTTAAAGCACATTTGCATGAATGCTCTTGTTGAGGGAATTACAAGCATTCATTGGCCAGAGTGAAAAAAGTTTTAATCCAAGTCTCTCTCCAAAACTTTTGTGGAGATGCCCGTGAGCAAGGTGCCTTCACGTCAGACTTTACAGGGAGAACAATTTATCGAGGATTCAATGGAATTTTTACATGGCAAAAAAAGAAAAGATGGGATTATTGTTGTGGCTCGACAACCGGAAAAATCGGGGTGGACTAAGTACAGCCCACTCTATTCTTTATCACCAGTTTTATGACACTAGTTGCATTAATTTAGCCGTCCCTTACCTCCTAAAATTGTTTAATTAAAAAGTCTCATTTTTGTATTCACTTCTTGATTTATTGTAAATAATAATAATAATAGAAGTAAAAATGTATATATATATATATATATATATATATATATATATATATATATATATATATATATATATATATATATATATATATATATATATATATATATATATATATATATAATTAAGCTTGGAAGGCATGTTGATAATAAGTAGACCCATAAAAAAGTCTGAAGTACCCATGCCCGGAAAGAGTCTGGATGTCTTTTATTTCATTTTGAAGCGCCCCCACCATCTCATTTTGTATTCAGCAGACACGCTTTTTGATGTTTGTCCTCTCCGCTAGTGCTGCCTGGCGTCAGTGTGTTGTGGGATGCGCGGGCTGGCGGCCTCGCCAACGGGCTAGAGGAAACATCAGCTTGGAGGCGCCGCGTCAGGCAAACAGGGGGACAGAGAGGTGCAAGGCAAGGACAAAACACTGCTTTTGAAATGTCTGATGTGGCAATGAGAGATTAACACAGATTGTGCATGGAAGTGGGACAAAATATCCAAATTGTCTGATGCAATACAATTTTGATACACTGGCATCAAATATGGATATTGCTATTAAATATCAAGGTGCTGAAAAAGAATTCCACTGCTGCTTTGATGTCTTCAAGGCTCATCCTGGTGAGGATTTGAGCGAAATTGGCTCAGTAGCACCCCCCGGAGTTCTTTGAAAACGGAGCCCTTGAAGCCAATTTCACTTAGCAACGTGGAATTTGGAAAGACATAACTATCATGAGTCGGCCCACAAAAAAACGTCTCCAAAACTCATTCCTGAACTGGCACAGGAAGTCTGCCATTGTCGTTGGAAGCCCCCCAAAATGGACTCCATTCCGCCATGTTTAAAAAATCCATCCCCTGAACCGAAGCCTGTTTGACCTACCGAAAAGTCACAAGAGTCCACGTGTAGTGCCTCTCTATTTTTTTTATTTTATTTTATTGAGCAAAATGAGTTTGGTAGACATGTCAATCGTGAGTGGGACCACAAAAAATTCTCAAGAAATAATTCCTGAAAAGATAGGAAGTGTGACATTTTGTTTTGAAGGCCCAAATATGGACTTGTCTTTCCGACAAAATAACTTAGCAACTTAGCCAACTGAGCAACATGAAATGTGTCATGAGTAGACCCATGAAAACTTGTGAGCACTGTTTTTTTCTAATTGAGCCCAGTAAACTAGTTTCACGCAGCAACCTGAAATTTGGTGGTTGCTTCTATCATGAGCAGACCCACTAAAAAGTCTCAAGAAGCCATTTGTGAAATGGCACAGAAAGCCGGATATTTTGGTTTTAAGTCCCCAAAATTTACTCGGTCATGCCTCCCTGATTTATTCATTTTTAAATCCAGCCCCCAAAGCAAGTTTCAGTGAGAAACATAACATTTCGGAGGAATATCTAACACTAGTAGAACCATAAAGTTAAACTCTCATAACTCATTGCTATCGTTTTCATTAAAAAAGTGACATTGTATCAAATGCAGCATGGTATTTCCTCTCAAAGTAGAATAAAGATAGGTGAGAAGGGGGCCAGCGTAGTGGAGTGGAGGCTGCTAAATGAAAGATCAGGAGCTGTGGAGAGGAAGAGGAGTGGGTGGCAAGCGGTGGCGTATTGTCGGGGAGTAGGTGGAGGAAGAGAAAGCGCTCTCTTCAGCTTGGAGTTGAGTCACGTCTGCCAGGTTGTAGCGAAATAGGTGGGGGGAGCGAACGAGCGTGTGATGCTAACACGCATTTCGATTATGATGCGGTGTCAGTGGTCAGCGCGCCATGCAGGCTTCCTGTTGCCTGGTTACTGCGTGGCGGCACTGTCTGTGTTTGGATGTGTCATCCTCCCGCCGGTGGGTGTCTGCACGACTCCGCCATCACTACGTCTGCCGCCGCTAACAAGTGTCAGCATGCTGACAGGGGGCGCTAACGGTGGCTACAGGCTACACTGTGGGGCCAGCACTGGGAAGTAACGAAGTACGAGTATTCTGTTTCCGGTCATGAGTAGATTTTACAGGCATCTGTACACTCCTTGAGTATGCTTTTTTTCTGATTAATTTTTAGTCCCTACATTTGAAACAAGATATGTATATGTTTTACTTTTGACTTTGTCGTAATAGGCTTGCTACTTTTTCAACCTCTGTGGATGACAACACAATGTGAAGAAAGACATATTGGTGGGGTCTTATAAACGAGAACAAACAGTGATAACAGCGAAATATAGGAATGTGAAGTAGGAATCAGTGAGACCTAATATTGACTGAGACAGATGTGAAGAAGCGAGACGTGGCCATAACTTCAGTAAAATAAATCTTTACATGAATAGGTTGTCTGTGCCCCCACCAGGGTTATTGTAGTTTTGGAATTTTTCATTTTAGTTAGTTTTTATTTCGTTTTAAGTTTTTATTTATTTATTATTATTTAGTTTTAATTAGTTTTCAAGGTGGTTCTGTTAGTTTTTATTTGTTTTAGTTATTTCATAAATGCTTAGTTTTAGTTAAGTTTTAGCTAGTTACAGTATTAGTTTTCATAAAAAAAATAAAAAAATTTTTTGGATTACTTGTGCTCAATATTTAAAAAACACCATGGGAGCAACGTCATCTGAAGGTGCTTTTCTATTGGCTGCTGCTAGATGACTTACTCCGGTTGATATCAAAATAAATCTACTTAAAATAACATTTAAAACCATCCCCGAAGGCTCATGCATATAATTTATTACCAAAGAGAGAAAAAAAGGACCCTGACTTCATCAACAGGTTTAAATCTGACGTCACTCGACAATGTTGACCCGATCGAGACACAGTCCGTGAATGGCAAAACATAATTTACATGATAAATAAACACATTTGTCTCAGTATTTATTATAACATTAGTTTAGTTATTCATTTAAAAAAAAAAAAAAATCAGAATCAGCCATCTTTGTTGTTTACATTCACTTTGAACGATTTGAGGTTGGAACTGGGACAATTCGAGTGGGATGATTCACAATTCCCACGTTCCTTGAATGCAGCATTGGGAAAATGGCTGTCCCCTGAGGTAAATAGTAAATGGAGTGAACTTATATAGTGCTATCCACACCAGATAAAAACACAATATTAAACACAATACTGTGTTTGTGCTAGTAGATATCGAACATACTTGTATTATTGCTAAAATGGTAATGGTAAATGGCACTTACTGATAACGCAGCATCAGGCGCAAGTGGGGGTTCAGTATCTTGCTCAAGGATACTTCGACGTGGTCACAATGGCATGGATCAAACCCACAACCTCTGGGTTGGGAGACGACCACTCTATCACTGAGCCACACCACCCCTCATAGCTAAGGAAATTGTCTTGGCTTCCTCCATTAATGTCAGTTAAAATGATTAGTGTGTCTTGCACTCACCTAAAAAACACCAGTTTATGGCTTTCTAAAATTGTCTGTCAACCCTGATGCCCCCAGAAAAAATGCAATTAAGGTTTTTTTCCCCCCTCCAATTGTTATTATTAGCCAATTTTGCATTTCTTGTTATTCAGTTCACAATTTTAATAAACCTATGGGAACATGTTTCAATGGCATAAAAGTTAGGTCAAGCACCAGGACACATGGCACATAAACATTACAGTTACAGGAAAAAACATGTAATCAGTTTACAGGTACATTTATTAAAAATGGGGATTACAATGTCTACGATGAGAGAGAGAGAGCGAGCGAGCGAGCGAGAGAGAGAGAGAGAGAGAGAGAGAGAGAGAGAGAGAGAGAGACCGTTGCTATGTGTCGAGGAGGTGGGAACGAACGAACTAGTCGCGTCCTCCACACGCGGGCAGTTTGAAAAAGCTTCACGGACGGGAAGAGGAAATAACGACCGGTATTCACAGGAACTTACTCAGAGCAAAAGTTTGAGCTGAGAGTCCAGTGGCATGCTACGCGCTGTAGCTTCTTGCTAGCTAGCCCGCTAGCCTACAACCATAATGTGAGTTACACCTTCCAAACAAATCTTCCTCCCACCAATTCACTATTTAAACATCATGCACAACATATACACGGCTAAATTTGTGACTGGGATAAAAGTTCATTTTGTAGTTGATGTCATGCATCATCATCATCTTCATTCTTAGCCTACATGTTTTTTAATTACACAAGGACCATTTGTAGGCTGCCCGGGTCCTTACCACCCGCAAATAGCAGGGGCACATTGTATAGAATATATATTGTGGTAAAAAATATTTTTATTTTGTCTTCATGAGCATACTCAATATTGGTGTAATCCAGTTACATTACTTTAATATTATGGTACTTGGGTTACGTTACTAACTACATTTTTTAGCAGGTAACTTGTAACTGTAATGGATTACATTCTAAAAGTAACCCTCCCAACCCTGCTTAAGTGTGAGTACTTTTGCCTCCTCTACGCTGGGGCGGCAAATCTGGAACAGGGGTGACAGCAGCTGGCGTTTTGGAGCCAACGTGCTCCCTGTGCACTGGCCCGGGTGCCCCATGTAACCTCGCTTATCAATCACCTGTGTCTGACAGCCCCAGGCAAGCCTGGGCGGAAAACGTACATTTCCAAATGCCGCCCCCCCCCACCACACACACACACACACACACACACATCCACATTCAGGATGATGGATGATTTAGGATGGTGCGCAAATCCCCCAGAGGGCGGTGGCTTCTATAACGCATGAAGCCTGGCGGACACATGGTCTAGATGTTACCAGCCCATTAAAGTGCTGTTATCAGCTGCCAGTGGGACAACAGACCCAACGAGGGGCTTGTACTGCATAAAAATGGCTGTGTTTACACACCAGTGACTGACACTTGTGGTAATTACAGGTGGAGTATGAAAGATGAAAAGGTGACAGAAGAAGACCTGGTGGTGAGTGGATCAATCCAAATTTTAATAATATTTATATGAACCGTCTTTATTGTCATGGCATCAATGCGTATTCACAAAACTTGACCTCTGATTTGAACCCAACACACATAGTTACAGCAGTGGCACAGACTGCAGGGGGGCAACTTGAGTACTCAAAGGGTTGTGGGTCCATGAGACTGAGGGGATACTTCATTGCCCACATTCTTCTGCCGGTCGATGACCCTCATTGAACTGATACCCCCTATATCTGTATGGCAATACTGTCAATGTATCTATTGTATTAACAGTGGCAGAGGGGCTTTTAATTCTTTCATAATCCAAAGAAAAAATAGCAAAACGCTTTGAAGGTCATGTAAATTCGCAATAATAAGAATGATGAGTTTGAGGATGTATCCACTTAAAGCTGCACTCGTGTCTACAAATACTGTCTACATGTCCTGATCATTATTTTTTTACATTTTAGTACATGTTTGTTTAAAGCTTGATTTGGGGGCAAAAACCTCTTCCAATTCGCAACCCAACGGTCCTCCAGGCAACACCTCCTTTGAGCGCCGATTTCAAATCTTAGTGAGGGGTGGAGCAAGAGTCTGACTTCCTGTTGAGTTAACTTTTAAAGCTTTTTCGACATTATGCGTGCTCCACTAATTCCCTGATGAGTACGAAGAGCCCTGACTGTTTCACTCTGACTGCATCTATCAGCTTTTATCTTCCCTTTATAGTAGAGTGTGCGGATCCTCACACTCCACAGTTTATTTGGGGAGGGGAGTGGTGGAGGGTGACGTTATGCGTATTCCCGCGGAGTAGCGAACTATTTTTAAACAAAATATAGAATATTCAGTGTATCATATTAAGTTTGAATAAAAAAATGTCAGCACAGTGTTCCATCACTGGTGATCTATTTTTAGAACAGACCCATGGACTACTCATGTTGTCCTTGAGGCTAACTAGAACCTGCTAACTCTGTATGCCTCTGTATGCAACCAATCATATTGTGCCCTGCTTACATGTCCCTAAAAAATATACAAGAAGAGCTCATTACCGGTGACAGCCAGTATACGAAGTTAATGAAACCTTGACTTTTTAAAACCACGGTAAACATCAAACCGGTAATTGGTCATGCCTAACTGCAACCAAATTCATACTGTCTACATGAAACAGACGGGCAACACACAATTGTGAAATACTTTCGTTTTTGTCATTGCATGCGAGCCCAGCATGTCGGCAAACTTTGTTGTCCATGTGCAAGAAGACACAGGAAGTCTGCCATTTTTGCTTGAGGTGGAATTAAGAGATTTTGTCCAATTTTGAACCACATCTACTAGACAGATGGTAGACACTAAATTGTGAAGCAAAGTTTGAGCAGCCCCTATAAAAAAACAAAAGTTTTTTGTGTGTGTCCTTGTTCATTGTCATTCACCCAAAATGTATGATGCTCACAAAGAAGCAAGACATACGAATGATGTACCATTTTATATTTTGAAGTCTCTGTATTAATATTTTATTTCACAGCTTTTGTGTTTGATGTGAGCACAGTGTGGAGAATTTTCCTAAACAAAAGTGTCAGCGCAATCATGCTAATAATAAAGCGGTAGGCCTTGACAATAAATGCTTCACGCTAGCAAGTAGCAAATAGATAATGATGCATGCGATGACTCAACGCGTTTGAAGGCCGGCAGAAGTGTCACCGCTCTGATTATGCAAATGTATTTAATGGATTATTATCCTGCAATGATGATCACTACTTTTCTTTGATAACGCCTGCTGTGAAACGTAGGACGAGGAGGTTCCCCGCCACCGTGCTGACAAATGGCCGCCATTCCCCGGAATGGCGCGGCGGCCATAAAAGAGCGGCCCCTACAAGCCGAGCACTGCTCAACACATTTACTGCTTCATAAATGAGCCGTCTTTATTTGCAACCTATTAGACGCGTTGGCGACATGATTTAGATGGAGCGGAATTCTCTGGCGTAATGAGATCATCATACAATGGACCGCTTTGCATCCTCGCCGTCGTGAAATATGGCAGCGCCGCCATCACCCAGCGGGAGCTAATTCCGCTCGGATCCACATGTGCTAATTTAAGCTTTATTGGAGACAGTTTCAGGCTTCTTGTTATTTTGTGGAAGAGGGTAAAAGTGTCACGTAACATGGCTTTTACCTTCTTAATGGAAGGGAAAATAAAAAAAAATGCAGATGTAAAAGCACAACTTTTGAAGCGGAACATGCCGGGATATAAAATGTGGGGAGACCTTTTATTTTTATTTATTTATTTATTTTTTTAAATCTAAAGGCGACAGGTTTATCTTGCAGCAAGGAATAAAGAATAAAAACACACAGTAACAGGATTTCACAGAGTTTGACCGCCCTCCAAAAAAGCGATGGAAAACAAACTGGAGTGGAACTTATTTTCTTTTAATTATATTGAATTATAAACAACAAATACTTTGAATAAACTAGCATGAGTGGCAAGCAAGAGTGGCTAGCAAGAACTCGCTGGCGCAGCTAACAAGAGCGGTTAGCAAGAACTAGCAGGAGTTGCTAACGAGATGCTTGTGGGAGAAGCTAGCAAAAAAATGCTAGTACCACCAGAGGAAAACTATGTTTGCAAAGTTCTTCTCCTTCGGCTATCTGTAGCAGAAAGATGGCGGTGAAACATGTCAGCCTCCTGTATGGCGCAGCATGACCTATGTAATATAATTAGCGATTACTAGACCTGCGATTATATATAACAAGTATGTTGATGTGATAGAACACTTCTTTTTTTTTTTTTTTTTGCATGTTATTGAAATTAATAGTATGTTTTTAAACTTAATGAAGCATTAGCATTAACACAAGATGGCACTAAATCTTTTGTGGCTCTACATAAATGTCATGTTGCTAACAGAAACTGGCTTTGGGGGCTGATTTAAAATAAATAAGTTGGATGTTGTGATTTTGAGACTTTGTCACATTTCTATTCTAGACATGCCTACCAAATTTCATAGTGCTTTTGGTGGCTAGATTTTTACCGAGGTCACTTTTGAGTATGTGAAACAATAAAAAGTAAAAATAAAAAAAAAAGACTATTGAATGATATTTCGAAATGGGCAAAATCACCCTAAAATTGCCAATTTAGCAAAGTGGTCGACTTGTCTTTTTGAACATGGGTTTTGGAAACCGGTCGTTTATTTTCAATTTTGTAAAAGGACTACATTTCTTTGTCTGCAGAAGAAGCAATTTCACTGTTGATACTGACTATTTAAAAAACCCAATAAGAAGCAGGAGAGTCAATAAAATTACTCACATTGAAAACATTTTCTTTGAAATAATAATAATAATAATAATAAAAAGGCAAGAGCAGAAATACATGATTAAACGGTACATTTATTTTTTTTCAAAGCATGCCACGGATGAATGAACAATCATCAGGGCAATAAAAAAAGTATAAAGAGAACACAATAAAATGATTTGTGGCTTCACTCCACAGCACTCTTGGATATTAGTACAAACAAAGCATATTGTCGAAACGCCGTTGTTACTTTCACATTTAAACAAAATTGAATCACATTCGCCGAGTCCACTTTTAAGTAATGGCGGCTCGTCTTTCCACTTTATTTTCTTGTTATCCCGCCCTCGCTGATGTATTGCCGCCGTAATACACCTCGATATGCAATCTTTGGAAAAAATTCTCCTCCATCTGACGGCCACTCGCTGCCAGCCGACGAGGATAATGAAACGCGGACTCCCGTTCAAGAACGGAGGGAATTGGAAGTGACAAGCGTCTCGGAGACAGGAAACATGTTGGATGGGATTTCATAGCGCTAGCCGTGCCAGATCGTGTGGAGTTTTCATGGCTTTTCTTTCTTTTGATTGGAGTGCGGCCACGTTAATTGTGTGCCGTGCTGAATTATTTGAGGCCTAAAAAGAGTCAATGATGCTTGCACGACATTGTGACATTATCTCATACTAGTGTATGACAGGTTTGCACAATTTCAAACACTTCTCAGGTGTGTTAATGACCTAAACCTCCTGTAATTTGTTTTGAGGAGGTGCAGTATGGCACTGCGATGAATGGATTTCATTCAAGTTTTTTTGTTAGGACCATTCCATTAAAAACATTTCAATTAAATTTTTCTTGATGCTATCATCCTTGATCCAAAATACCTCACCACTGAAATACACTTTGTATCTATATACAACATTTTTGTGCCGCTCCAACATTCTATTTAAGCAATGGCAGGCCTGGGCTTGCTCTATTATTGTTGTTATTATTATTATTATTATTATTATTATTATTATTATTATTCAGTGACAAGAATCACAAATAGCCCCCGCAGCATCTCAATTGACAACATGAGTAAACGTGGTCATGGGAAATCGATGTCCCGCCTCTATATTGTTGTTCCACCAGGAATTGCGTCAATAAGATTTCCCTTAACGCTTATCGCAGTAGGCGAGTCTTTAGCACATTTGCCTCACAGTTCCGAGGTTAGGGGTTCAAATCCAGGCTCTGGCTTACCTGTGTGGAGCTGACATGCTTCTCCCTTTCTCCCGCATTCTAAAAATATTCACGTTAGGTTCAGTTAAGGTGATTGCGAATGTCTATATGTGCTCTATGATTGGCTGTCGATCAGCTTTGACCGGAGTGAGCCTCAGTGGTAGGCTATAGAAAATTGATGAATGGTTATCACAGCATTGTCTAAACATACTGTACGTCTCTGTGGTCATGGTCTTATAGGGGCCTTATTTTCACGTGTGCTTAAGGCAGAAAAGAGCACTTTTTGGGTAGACCCACTACGCCTTGATGGGCGTTCCGATGTATTCTATTACAAGCCCCATAATCTGGCGTTCCAGCATATTGTATTGCACTCAACTGGTAATTGGATGACCAAAAGTAGACTCAATTCTAGACTAGCTATAAAGAGGTCTAAGTTGTGGTGCAAGTATGGTAATGTGAGTTTAGTGGATTTGATTGAGACTCAGGAAGACAGGTAAAGTACTGAGCTCCGCAGATGTGTGCGGTTGATGTAATCTTATTTCATTTCACAGCACGCGGCAATCCTGTGTGTGTGTGTGTGTGTTTGTGTGTGTGCCTGCGTGCGTGCGAGTTTGTGCTCTTTAGTTCACCTGAAACCCTTCACCTTGACTGTATACTACACCAGAGTTGTTAAGTTGTCAGGAGACAGGAGGAAGGATCAAAGGAAGGAAAGATGAAGCAAAGTGAAATCCAACACCAACCAGGCATCACCCTCCACCCACAGTTACAGATCCAGAATCTTTCATCAACCCTAGATGCATCTGAATTCCAACAGGATTAGGGAGACATCAAGAGACCAGAAGAAGGACGAAAGGAAGGAAGGAAGGATAGCTGAAGCAGAGTGACCGCCACAAAGGCTAACCTCCACTGATTCAGCGACCAGTGGGAGAAGCAAATTCTTTTTGAGCTTCAGTAGATGCTGGTGTGGTGGATCTGGCATGCAATGAGAACCTTCACCAAAGAGAGAAGCTGTCAACCTCAGCCCGACAAGGCAAGAATGGAGTCCCCCGGGCCACCGGCCGGCAATCCTTCTGAATCTTTGTAAAAAATTTTGAATTTTTTTTTAATTTTTATAGCACCCCAGCCCCCCTAATCCACAAGTGGAGATCTTCTTGCAGTTCCCTATAGTCCTAGTCGGCTGCGTCCCATAAACAACAGCTCACAAAAGCCCAAATGACCACTTCTACCTGCGCTAGTCTAAGAAAATAACGAAATGAAAGGAAATTCTACTCGTGTACAGCTACTCTGCGCTAAACTTGCACTAGCATCTCAGCTCTTCACGGAGTTCCATTGGCCAGTTGATCAATCCAGTGATTTGACAGGATGCAGGCAAAGAGAAACAACTGTTTCTATATGTCCGGCCTCCATTTGTATTCAGAGCAGACCTTCTGTGGAGGGTTTTGTTCTCGGGGGCGGCCCTAATGTGCGGCGTCCACCTCACACAGACGACTCAATTGCAGCATAGTGGCGATGCCTCATTGCCTCGGCCTCATATCTCATCCCAACCAGCCACTTCACCGCTGTATTTTTCCCTCTGTTAGCTTTCTCATTACCTCACCGACACTTCCAGGGAAATAACGCGGAGCTCTTCTATTATGAAAAAAAAAACCTGCTTTTCCCCTCATCTTGCTCTATCTTGTGTGTGAGACAACTGTACCTGCACTATCACAATGCGCGCCAACCACCACCTTCCAACCTCAGTGCCTTTCAGCCCCCTTAAATAGGCTATTTTCTCCTCTAATGTTGTTTCCCTCTCTTCTCTTTTGTATTGATTGGACAAGCTCGCAGGATCAATAGATGCTGTAGATCAGAGTGATTGCCACGCACGCAGGCGGGCGACCATCCCCCACTATTCAACCTGGCCGCATCCCCTCTATAAAGCATTCTCATTTCTGGCGGCTGAGGTTATGAAATAAGGGGCTGATAAAAAGTGGACGGAGAGGCTTGTTTGTTTTGACCGATGAATAGGTTAACCGCTGTGGCATGCTAGACCGCTGTTCGCGGGAATTTGCAGGGAGGGGCTCTCACCTCATTGTGGAACAAATTACCCTGAATCTATGGTCTCTGTATTGCGCCCACA
Source organism: Vanacampus margaritifer (assembly GCF_051991255.1). Taxonomy (NCBI): domain Eukaryota; kingdom Metazoa; phylum Chordata; class Actinopteri; order Syngnathiformes; family Syngnathidae; genus Vanacampus; species Vanacampus margaritifer. The sequence continues at coordinate 30,676,512 of NC_135435.1, read as the reverse complement.
AATCCTGAAAGTTGTTAGTGCCACGCTGCCGCCAAACAGAAGGGCATGGAAGATTGTACACTAATGGACCCGCAATGCTGCCGCCTTTTCCGTCCGAATGCCTTATGAATTCATTCGTCACTGACCTCGGCGCTTTAACCGAATGGTCTTCCTCCATGTCGTTTTACTTCCTGTTCTAACCTGCGTATGGCCAAAATTTGGGGAATTGCTTTGTCCATAGTTAACATTGTAGCCTATGACGGAAAGGCCCAAAGTATGATTTCCCCAAATACAAAACAAGCAATTTCGCATGACAATTTGCAAGGCAAGCATTTTGCAGCTATTAAAACACAGCAACCCTGAGAATCAACTGTCGACAAAGTTTCGCCGGGATGCGTCACTCACATCACCTACCGCGGGTAGTTGGAGGTTGAAGCACACCTCGGCGGCACTTACGCTGCACCAGCTAGCTAGCAACAAGCGTCGTCTAGCTAGTGCTGCGGCCAACCACATTGCGGAGTCACTCCAAAGTCAGTAATAATCACCTCCATCAATGACTAAATTACATTTTTGACAAGCATCGTTCTGGCGAAGGGGACAAGCCATGCTAATTGCTAGCCTACTGTAAGATTGACACGGCTAATGCATTTAACACCGTAATTAAGGGCTTGGGTGATCGAGGACATTTTTCACAGACGTCTTGACTAGAACAGCATTAAAGCGGAGAACATCTAACAGCAAAATAGCAGGCAAATTAATAAGTGTCTGGACTCTGGAGAGAAAATCTACTTGCTAAATAGAACCGGAACTGGAAACGATACGGTACGCTATGCCGTACATCAGCCAGGAAATGTGATATATAATAGTTAATTTTTTTTTTTATATGTTTGATTTAATCAAATATTTATATTTATAATATTTCATAATATCAGTAATGTTATTTGCTTGCTTCCACAATAATCTTGAGTTTTGAAGTTGACTTTGGGGGGTCTGCACAACAAATTACAATAGGTAATATGTTTATTTCTTATTTTTATTTTTTTTTTTAAATCAATTTAGTTTCACTCCTAGATTAGAAAACAAAGTTTTCTGCTATGCACAATGTGAATTTAAGAAATAAAAACTGCTCCCCAAAGGCGACTTTTCAGACCCTAGCGACTACTTTTCAAAACAGCAACTAGAGGCTTTAAATTCCCTCCAAAGAAACAGACAACTCGAGCGGGATGCATTTCACAGACAGCAGACATATTGTTGCCTTCGGGTGGAATCCTCACATCCCTGAAACCTTTAATTTTTAGGAAACCGCCCCAAAACGAATGTTTGTTGAGCCATTGACATTGCATCGTCCATGAAAGCAAGGCATTTTCAGATGTTTACGTTTGTTAGCAATTTGTGAAAAATAATAGCGCCACGTGATTTCCATCCAACAGTGGCAAAATGGACCAGCTCATTTTCTGATGTTAAATTATTATAATGCTGTAACACCTGAATTACCCCACTGGGCATTATTAAAGGATTATCTGAGTTTATCATAACCTAATTTATTATCCATAAAGAAAACCTATTTATTTCTATTGTTTAAGTGGAAGTTGATTAATTTAATGCTTGTGGGGGTGAAAACAGTTTTAAAGCTTGTTTGGTATCGGGAGGAATAAAGCAAATCCCAGAAGACAAAACAAGTAATGCAAAACTTGTTTTGAATAATGCCATTGTCATTTCCTTTTCTATACACCAAGGGAAAAGAAGGAATTTGTTTTGCCCAGCTCTAGGAAATGAGCACAGCAGCATACTGTAAGACAGGAAAAAATGGTATTTAATATCATACTCATTTCATCCTCAGTAATGTGAGATTAATGCTTTTAACCTGGCGCTTGTACCCGGGTGAAACTGTATGTATTTTAGGACCAGGTGTGTAAAGTGCTCTATAAATAAAGTTGAGGTGAGGTCAGGGCCCCCAACATGAATTCCCCTACAACACCACTCTTCCAAACTCAGTCAACGCTTGGATGCACAGCAGCTGAGTAAGCATTTCCGGTGAAAAGGTCAGGATGGACCGAAAAATAACCTCTTTTGTTAAATGTGTACCTTTAATTGCGTAATTGGTACATTATCCACTGTGGCGGATATGTATATCCTACTATGATGAACAAAAAAGACAAAAAAAGAATTTAAACAGAAAGTCAGCCATTTTGGTTGAGAGCAGCCATTTAGAGGCGAATTCCAGGGCTCGTGATGACCAAATGAGGAAACACTAAATAGCAAAGCGTTTTGCCTACGCCATCTAATGTAGGCATTTGATGATCATTTCAAAGATTCACCATTAAAATAAGTGTGCGAGGGCCACTTAACATTTTGTTACAAAGAATGACACAAAATTTGTTGTCATGTACCCATACCGGACCCATCTTTCTTCTTCAGAAACATGCTATCCGTGTCATTTTCGGTTGTGGATATAGAGACCACAGCAATCCATTATTTATGCAACTAAAAACCCTAAAATTCAATGAATTGATGGAGTTTACCCACCTTAAAAAGATGTATAAAGCCCATCATGAAATTTTACCAGTCAATATACAAATCAAATGTAAAAAAACAACAAAAAAAAAACGGAGTACAAATTAAGAGGAACAGACATTTTTTCCAAAACTAAATATACAGTAGAACAAAACAAAAAGCACAATGTATGTGACACTCAAGGTGTCAGTTTGTGTAACAATCTGGATTGTAAAACAAAATCTTCTTAGTCTTCCTGTATTTAAAAAAAAATGTATAAAAGCACAATTACTGGAAGTTTACTGTATATCTAGCACAAGGACATGCTGTTGAATTATTTTATAAACTTGACCGCTCACTGTCATTCATTTTGTGTTGATTTGTGTGTGTGTGGGTTGATCAGGGGCAGATATAAATAATTTTTTACATCTTTCTCTCCCATTTCATTTATTTTATTTTAAAGAGTGAAATAAATTTTAACTGAATTGAATGTGTCCATCATAAGATTGGACAGATGCAAAAGTCTCAAGATCATTTCAGGTATCAGAAAATTTACCTATATTAGCCTGAAGCGGGCATCCTCTAAAAAAAAAACAAAAAAAAAACAACAACAAAAATACTCCCGTTATATTCATTATAATCGCTTAGGGGAAGATGGCGAAGATTTTTGCTTCCAAATCGAATGTGGGAGAAGCATCACATCAAAGTTGATCAATTTAAAGATTTGCTATATGAGAAGGAGAAATGTACATCACAAACGGTCGCCTCCACGGATTACTCTCTTGAAGGAAATCGTGAGCATTATCTATTGAAGCAACTTAAAAAATAGATGCTACAGTCCATTCTCCCACAAGCAACAATAGCTATTCAATGAGGAAAATATGTCTCGCCGCAATTCTTCTCATTCCTGTTCTCTTCAGATCACTCCTACAGTAACGTCCTTTCATCCGATGGAGTTGTTTACTTTGCTGCACTTTTCTCTCTGCTGTTTTTTTTTTTTTTTTTTTTAGCCACGGTAATTACGGTAAATGAGACTTGAATGGAAGTTGCTCTCTGGCTCTTGCGAAAAACGCTGCAGATGAGCTTCCAGCATATTCTTCTCTCCAATTCTATTTGAAGCTGATTTAAAAATTTTAGGGAGTGCATTTGCTGTAAAGAATGAGTTAATGCAAAACGTCCTGTTGCATTCATTTGGTCCAATGATTTATTCATTGGAAATTTAAATATACTCTATATAATTTATGAAAAGCGTCTTATATTTTATTTACACTCCAAGGTGTATTTGCCATGCGTGTGTTCATTTTAGCATGGAATTCATGTTAATGCGGCTTATCTGCTTTTAATTGTGACATGAAGCGTGTCCGACCAAAGAGCTCGTATCTGCCACGGGCTACCTGGGAAGCGGGAATCGACAGCGCCGCTTAGAGAAAGTTCAATCAGGGAAGTGGCGATGACCTCTAAGGCAGGGAGTCATCTATTATCAATGAGAGCCAGCGATTCTCTGGTACTGACTTAGCTTGACTGCATCCCAGTTTTTGGATGTTGGTTTTCCACTTGGTATCCACTGAGATTTTTTTTTTACCATGAATACATCAAAACAAGGCCGTACACATGGGTGGAGTTTTCTCTCCGTTTCACAGAAATGGGCGTCTGGACAGGATGTGACTGGACTGGTCACCATGACTGGACAGGACGTGAGTAGACTGGTCGCCATGACTGGACAGGACGTGACTAGACTGGTCGCCATGACTGGGCAGGATGTGAGTACACTGGTCGCCATGACGGGGACAGAGCGTGACTTGACTTGCTGTGAAGTGACTCGACTTGGCTGGGGCTATGGCTCCTTGGCTGTGACGACGACGACTTGGCTGTGACGACGACGACTTGGCTGTGACGACGATGACTTGGCTGTGACGATGATGACTTGGCTGTGGTGATGGCTACTTGGCTGTGACGAAGACTTGACGCATGAACTTCCACACATAACATAGGCAACGCACCCACACCGACTGGACAAACACAACAGACTAATGACTAATGAGACACACCTGGGGAAGGGAAGAGTGTAAGACACACACAGGTGGGCGTGATTATACATGATGAGACGAGGGGAAAGACAAGGAACACAAAAAAACACTGAACACTCAGACAACAAAGAACATGAACACCCAAAATCAAACAAAAACCCAACCCCACAGAATCGAAACTTGCCAACATCCAACGCCACTGCCTGCGGCTGGATTAAATCCACCAAAATCGCGTAACACCACCTACGCCGTAACTTAGACCTTCTTTTACCTGCTCAAAAGTATAGTCTACATTCTGTAACCAAATTGTCAGGCTTACCAGGGGCTTGTCATAGAAAACTCCTTCTGCCTTCCGGACTGCGATCTGCCAAATTCCCAAACACGGTAAACTAGACGTTCCAGGTCACGAAAATCAAGATACGCCAGTTATTGCACATGCACCAGTCTACGAAAATCAGGCCCAAGGACCCACTTTTGTACCTTAATACTTGTCTTGATGCCATTTTTTTACACAGAATAAGAGTAACGGATTAGCTTGACCTTATTTGCATCCGTGGTAAACAAAGAAAAGCATGCCTCATTTAATGCATCAATGGAGGATAACGAGGGTCTCTTCTATTTACTTCTCGGCATTAGTAAGAAATCCTGTTTTAGAGAAAAGAGCTGCTGCAGGAAGTGGAGACTGTGCAGCAGCAGGGTAAGGTTCTGCTTTTGTACGCTTGACTTTTCTGTCATTTTTGGAGGGAATCGTGCCAGATTGTACAGATTACAGTTGAACTCAGAGGTGTTTATAGTACTGTGCTCCTGGAAAAGTTCCAAACAAGTCAACCTGCAACGTCAGACTAAAGCTAAATGTGAAGCAGGGCAGGGGAGGTTGCTCGGGCCCAAGTGGGACAAAACATTATTATTTGTGACACGACACAGAACGGTTCATTTATTGCACTGACCGGCGTGTAACGGGAGCCCTCCTAATGAGGCCTCATCCATCTTTCAGGCCTGGCAAACAACAACACCGACACTCCGCTACAAAGGCGCCAAACTGCACCTCACTCCATTTTAAATGACCTGCGAAATGGGCCATCAGCCCTTGCCGTCACCCCTGTGCCGCAGAGTGCCTCGTCAGCGAATAAATCCGCAAGGACAGAGGGATGTGGGAGGCCAGGCAGAGGAGGACAGGTGGAGTAGATCTAAAGACGTGTTACAATGGTCGCCTGGTTGGCCGGGGAAGGAAAATGTCAAGTCGAGGGCAGATCACTGTTGGTGTGAAAAGTCGAAAAGAATGAAGAACAAATGGCTTTCTCGGTACGTCGCCGTCTTCAGACTGGCCTAATTCCAGGGGATATGTTCTCGACTGAAGAAATCCTGTTAGCCATGCAAAATATCTGCTTGAATCCTTCAATATTTCATCATGCCCTCACAGCGTTGATGATCTCCCGCTTTCCCTTTCATCGTCGACTTACCACGGTCCTCGTGTTTTTTTTTTTCAACGCGACTAATCTCTGCGTTTCCGGATTGACGGTGTGTAAGGGTGCTACGAATCTCATGCAAGCTACTCGCACAACGACACGAAATGTTTTACATTCAAGCATCGAACAGCTATCGAGCATAAAAAATAAAAAATTGGTAGTAATTGGAAAAAAATCTAAAGTTCCTTTTTTTGTAGACATGCCTACTAAATATCATTTGCTAAGTGAGACTGGCTTTGAAGACTAACTAAATAAAAATAGTCAATAAAAAATCTGTGTAGTTTGTCCAAATCAGTTTTTCGGGGTTTCAAAGCAGAATGATAGTCTTGTTGTGTCTTTTCAGTCAACGTGTCTTGAGACATTGACTACGTTTACATGCAGGTATTAACAGTTTTAAAACCCGAATATTGCCAATACTCGGGTTTTGTAAGGCCATGTAAACACGCGCAATAACCCAAATATGCTCTTATTCGTGTTTTTAAAACCCGAATAAGACCCCTGTTCATAACCGGAATTCTTGCTCATATAAACGCATTTGGAATACCTCGATTGATCCGGGCAATGTTTTTCTCTGTGTGCATGATCGCTATTTTCGTCTTTGTCTACTTCTCTTCTTTTTCGCCTATTTGATCCGCAAGAAATCTTGGTCTATGCGCAGCGCCGTCTTACTCGCTAAAGGAGCCTCCCTTGAATACATTGATTTCTCCGCTGCGTTTTCAAGTAGTATACAAGTATATAAGTCAGTCCTTCTGGCGTGTGACCCACCGGAAATACTCAAGTTGGTGTAAACAAACATGACGCTTGCAGAACCACAATTCTGGAGTGAGGTGGAAACCGACTACTTTATTTAGCGTGGTGAGTGACAAAAATATCATGTTTTTTTATTGAACATAGTAAGTTCAATGCGGAAAAGACATTATTTACGAAATGACATTGTTCGTGCGTTGCGGTCAGAACGGGATATTCCAATCTAGCACAAATGACATGTAAACGAGAGTAACTCAGTCCCCCATGTATGTAAACATGTTACCTCTATTGTTTTAGAAACCGGAATTCTGACCTTAACCCGAATGTTGACTGCATGTAAATGTAGTCAATGACAACAAATGTTTTACATTAAAGCGTCGACCAGCTATCAAGCATAAAATATTCAAATTTTGTAGTAATTTGACACAATCTAAAGCACAAGTGTCACTTCAAAGATAAATGGAAGACTTCTTTTTTTTTTTTGTAGACATGGCTACTAAATTCATTTTCTAGTTTGAGTCTGGCCTTGGGGACTAAATAAAAGTCAGTAAAAAATCTGCGAACTTTGTCCAAATCAGTTTTTCGGGGTTTCAAAGCAGAATGATAGTCTTGCTGTGTCAATGTAGTTTTTGTGGGTCTACGAAAGGTACGCAATACTTAACATTATTTATTTTAAATCATGCACACAAAAAATACACAAAACTTAAAAAAAACAACCCAAAAAACTACAAAATGCTAAAACTAATAAAAACTAAATTAAAACTAAGCATTTTTGAAAAACCTAAAACGAAAAAAAACTAACAAACTCTCTTTGAAAAATAATTCTAACTATTTTTTTTTTTTAAATCCAAGTGAAATAAAAATAATTATAATAAAAATTCCAAACCCTGCGTCTACTCACATGGCTTTTCAAAAAAAATAAAAAATAAATTCCAGCGCACAATATTCCCCGGCCTTAATTTTAGATAAATTTTTATTTAGGGCATTATACAATTTTTTTTCTGGTCTAACACATTTTTGAGCATTGTATATAAATCAAACATAAATCATATAAGATGTACATATACATAAACACAATCATAAATAAATACACATAAATCAATCACAAAAATGCGCAAACACAAGCTTGACAACATCCAAGCCCACTGAAAACAACACAAGCGGAATCAGAAGGCATTGACTAACTCCTGCTGCGCTGCTTCCATTACTTGTAGGGTGCACACCCCCGGCCCCGCTTCCCTACCGTGTCTGCATGCACAGAAAAAACTTGAGCTGACTCCCAGTCAATGCAATCAAAAAACTTTCCTTTAACCGCATGTAATACAAAAGTGGTGCGAAACAGGTGCACAATCACCATAAGGCAATCAGCACATAATCACAGGATTTACGTGCACTCGAGAGCAATTACATGCATGCTAGATTGTGGCTGGCATTAAAAACAGACCCACTGAGTGAGCGCATAGCCAAGTAGTTTTGGCTTTCTGCTCCATTTTGGCATTTCAAAGTTTGTTAAGTGCAACCGGTCAAACTCATGTGCTTCACTGTTTTACTGTTACATTTCTTGTTTCTGCTGCCGTGTGGCGAGGCCTCGAATACCTTGTTGGAATGCTAATTAGGACATTGAAAAAACAAATTTAAACAGTTTTATAATTAAAAAGTGTGAATTTAGCAGCATTTTATGGGCCTCCAATCTTGAAGCATGTCCAACAGAGTCATTTTTTTATGGAGGCAAATTGCCCTCCGTTGCAAAATGTTAAATAAGAGGCGAAGGAGTATTTAATGATGAGTAAACACACCATGAATCAAGGCACCTCCACGCAGTTTTTTCATATCAGTAATGTACAGTAGGAGTAGTTGTTCTCCCCACATGTGACATTGACATTGCCCCCTGTGGTGGTTGGTAGTCATCCCTCTCAGTGTGGATGAGCTCCTTCTGGGTGCCTTTCCTCACAGGGTTTTTCTGTGCCCTGCCATGTTGTGGTTTGTGTGTGTGGGTGTGTGTGAGTGTGGGTATGATCATGGGGATGTTAGGGGGAGGGATGGTTTATCTTTTTATTGTACTATGGATGTTTTAATTGTTCAGCACCTTGAGTTGCATTTTAATGTATGATAGGCGCTTTATAAATAAAGTTTGGTTTGATTTGATGTGAACGTTCAGAGGCCCAATTTTTTTAAACAAACCATCCTTTATCGGAGATTACAGCTCGGTTAGACTGATTTTGAAGTGGTCCAACCAAACTTAATTTTTACATATAAATTATGTTCTCAAATAACACTGGTCAACAAATTCTTACAATTTTTTTTTTAAATTAGAGATGCAAGTAAAATTTTCTGCCCTTGTTTTTTCGATTATTATTATTCAAACAGAGTGATTTAAACCTGAGTCAGACAAATATTAAGTGTACTTTAATTCTTGATCCCTTGTGTTTTTTGACAGAAGAATGCCAGAGGTGTTCTATTAAGACGTCTACACTGTTCTTAAAAAAAACAAAACATAGTAAGTCGATTGCTTTTATGGCCGCAGCAATTTGACACAGGAATGAATTCTTTCCATTTCTGTGGCATAAATTGTAATGAAATCCAAACAAATTGGATTGACGTGCATATCGAAATGGACTGTTCTCCAAATTGTTTTCTTTTATACTTGCATTAAAACAGCATTTTGCAATTGAAGTATAAGGTGCAGAAATTAGGAAAAACATCAAACAAATCCAGCAAAAGGACTTTGCACGAGCAAATCTTCATCATCTTGGACAGGAAGACACGGTCAAGGGCTCTCTGCCGGCCATTTACCAGCCACTCTGCACTTATTGAGCTAGCAGCAAACCAGCGGCGACCAGACGGCGAATTATCCAACCTCAAAATGTCCAAATTAGCGCTAACGTGATTAAAGGAGCCCATTAATATTGAACTATAACGGCGCCTCCAGGCCTTTAACATCCCCCCCTCCACTTCCCATTCGACTGGACTGCATTTTTTTTTTTTTTAAATGGCACAAACATGCTGAGCTACAGTTTTTTGGCTGAGCATTAGTGGTTTGGGGAAGGAGGAGCATTAGTTCTATTCAATTATCAGATAGAAAAACTGATAGGGGATGACTTAAAACATCTAAGTGCTTAATGCAGCCCCTCCTTGAGTAAACGTAATGGTTTAAGGGTGTGGTATTGTGGCCACTTATTGCCAGAGGTGGCAACAGTACTCAAACACTGTACTTAAGATACTTGTGTAAAAAAAATTTTGATGATAATATACGTATTGATTCAGCTAATTGAAGTCAAAGTAACAAAGTACAGACTTGGAAAAAGTTATTTGGCTGTCAATTATATAAACTATATATTTTGATTACTTGGTACAATGTCGTATGGACCTGGAAAAATGATTGATTATACACACGCTACGTTTTGTTGGATTCAACATGGATGTGTCTGTGCTACGGAAAAGCCGCCGTAAAAGTGAAATATATCAATATAGAGGTGTATTTTTCAAGCTCTTATTCTTTTTCCCAGGCTAAGCTAATTAATGACTAGCAATTAAGCCACACGTAAAATTAACAGAGGTGGGCACATTCAATGATGGAATGCCCATTTTAATGATGAATGACCAGTTGACGGATGCCCATTTTGAATAATGGAAACATTAATAGACGGCCATTTTGCTGAGGAATGACGGATTGACGGAGCACGATGCAGTTTGGTTTGAAATACTAACAGTATGACGATGACGGAAGAGTGTCTCGACCGCTGTCGATTGCCGAATGACAGACGCTCAAAATGAATTGACACGCCCACCTCTGAAAATTAACAACACAGTGCTTGTACTGAAGCACATGTACAGTCACATGCATCGAAACTAAGCAGGATGGTGGCACCAAATGGCAGAGAACTAATTTATTTATTTATTTATTTTTTAAATATAACCGTCTACAGGGACTTCTGTTGCCTTTTTTCTCTTTTTGATAAAATCTATTTTTTGGGGGCCAGTTGAGGCAGGAAAAGGGAGATGAAGAGAAGGCCCACATACTGTAGATGGCTAGATGAGGAGATGGATAGAAGTAAGGGGTTGAGTGCAATAGGCGGACAGATGGAGGAGGAAGCGTGAGCGAGGGTCCGCCGGCAGAAAATAGAATGACTCCCCAATCAATTGAGCATTGGACGCCTCCCCCCCGTTGAGCAGCAGTGGGGTGGTCCTCCCTCTACGGGGGCCCGCTAAAGAAGAGGTCATAATAAGCCAATACATTAGATAAATGCCATTTACTGCTATGGAAACCTGGCTGGAGGTGGCCAGCTTTGTATTTATAGGCCTCTTTCGCACCCCCTGCAGTTCCCTGGCCCTTGTTCTTCCATCCGTCTCCACCTTGATGATTTCTGCCCCAATGGATGCCACCCAGAGGATGGGCGCAGGTCAAAACGAGTCAATGTTGCATGCTCACAGCTGTCAGATACAATTACGCCAGGCTTAATTGATTTATGATCATTTACCAATTAACGATCGAGCAAGTGGGCAGGAATTGATAAATGTCTTGAAAGAAGCTGATTAGCTCATTTGAACTCCAATTAGTTGTCAATGCGATTGTTTAATAGTGGAGTTTACTAATTACATGTTAATGGAATGGACAGCCGGTGTCATTTATTTTTGGTGAATCATTTTTCGTAGTAATTAGTAGACTTAAGTACAGTTTCCACAGCAACGCTCTTTTGGTGACACGGTTCATTTTCACCTTTTCACGGTTTGCTATTTACAAATTCAAGTATTTGCTTTGTTTTCTGTGGAACATCTGCTCAACTATTTGATGAAAAATGCACCTATTGCAGCTCTCTCTATTTCTCCATTTTTGTGCTCTTTCTGTAACTTACTAAAATGCAAAACGTAGGTGCCCATATCACAATTTGCCTCCATTGATTCACTTGAGGACTCCCAGTGTTTTTCCATTCATCTCTGACACTGCCAGTTAGTTAGCCACTCTACTCACCTGGGTGCACAGGTGCTTAAAATAAGCAATCAGCTACTTTTTAGGCCTCTCCTGCTCACTTACCCTCTGAGAAATTGTTTTTTTTCCCTCAATATAAAAAAATCTCCAGTACTCTTCCTTAAATCGATGCTGCCTTCAAGTGCTAAGATGGACATTGCCACTTGGAAACTCGGATTTACGACAGAGTCCTGTTCATGTGCTAGTAAAAAAAAAGATACACATGGCAGACACGCTGCATGGGGAAAAACATTTTACATCTATTAATTGATCAGCTACAAGAGGAGGAGGATACATCAAAACGCAGATGGTGAGTTTGCGCTGTAAATATTGAACTAGCTTATTTTAATAGTTGTAAAGGACAGCACATTGAATTGTGTATTCTACGTAATTTAAGTTTACATACCCCAAGTGTAAGTGTCAATATTTCTTGCCATTCATGATCCTTTGGCGCTGTTTGCCATGTTGAAAGTTGAAAAGTTCTGTTAAAAAAAAACAAATCAGTTGGCAGTGATTATTTTGCAGGCGACTCTGCTACTAGCGTTATTTAGCCTTGAACACAATCTCGTCAAAACGGACACGCATCGCAAGCACTTAGCTTTGCGGTTAGCATCCCAAAGTTGCCGATTGCGGCAAAAAAACTACTTTGTAAACAGTTTGACTATTTGATTCCGTCACCAAACACTCTGGCTACTGTTTTCCGTTCCGTTCTGCTACTGTGTTACAATCCACTCGGTATTTTAAACAGACAGAACTTTAGATGATTGAAGTTTTTGGTGGTGCCGGGGAAACTTTGTAGCAATCCAAAAACTTTTGCTTATTTGCGGGGTAGGATGTGAGTGAAGGCCTAGTGAGCATTGACGTTTTCGCTTGTATAACCGATAAATGACTGATTCCTTGATCTAGTCTAGCTTCTCCTTGTGTAGTCCAGAGCAATATGGGCAAAAAGGAAAGGTGGCCCTTTGAGTTGTAAATGAAATGTATTCCAAACTTCAATGTGTCCACGCTTTGTGTGTTTAATTCATTTCATTTGGTTAGCAGTGTGACAGTCACAAGCGTAAAGACATTTTCATTTAAAGTCGCTCCTCTATCTGTTTCAACTTGCCCTATTCATCGTGATGCCTTCATGAGTTTTTTTTTTTTTTTGTTGACACCTAACGAGATTTGAGGATCTATTGTGAGGAAGGAAGCTCATCTTCTCCTCCCGTGCGCTCTTTATCTCCAATCGGATGATGAATAATTAATTCCTTCGGCGGAGGGGGGAAAAGGCCGGGAGCACACTCGCCATATTGTCTCGGAGAGAGACCGCTGTAGTGTCGCGCGGCGCCATCCCACGGGGGCGATCGCCGCACAAAGCGAGGCCCGGGCTCGCCGCCGCCGTCGCCGCCACAACAACAAACGGCGATGGACTAATGCGTAGGGGAGGAGAAGACATGAGGGAAGGTTGCAGGTAATGGCTCTTTGCAGGGTTTATTCATTAAACAGAGTGTCTGAACAATAGAGGCGTACGTAATGCATCTGCTTTAAACATGCTGCATTATGTATGAGTCGAAAAACAGCTTTAAATGCGGAGCGGGTTAAAGGCTTAAAGGTTGCCGAGGGACTTTGGAGGAGGGAGTCTGGGGGGGGCGGTGGGATAGTTTGATTCAACTCATGTTGGCATTCTAAACGGATGCTGATTAAAAACCACAATAGCAATTACATGAAAACATTCTACATTATATATACACCATTTTCTTGTATTAAAAATGTGTCCAAATACAGTCTGATGTCATGGTAGCACTGAGCCAGAAGGCCGCCGTTGAGTGTGAAGTCATAGTGAGGTGACATAAACGATTTATTTTTCCAATCGCTGTCCAAATCTCATGAAATTGTTTCAAAATAATGTTTTAAAAAATGTATTTTCATGCCGGCTGGAGGTAAAACATCAATAAACAGGCAGCGACTTGTGGGGCCTCATGAGACGTGTGACCAAGGCGGGTGTTTTAATGCAAAAAATGATCATCAAACTTGCTCGGTCTACTTTTTGGAATATGTTGTCGTACACATTTATGCAGGGCGCATTTGGTTGAATTTCCTAGTGGGAACTTGCCAAAGTACAAGCCTTACAATTAAAGTTCAAAACAAAAGGGCCAATTTACAGTTTAGACGCATTTTTTTTCATGCATTCGAATACAATAGGATGCCTCGATGCAATTTCTTGTCGATTGGTAATCCTTGAAACGAACATCAGATTTTTGCTGCCATACTGCATTGACATTAGATAGGTGACCAGATGTCCCATTTTGGCTGGGACAGTCCTGACTATAAACGCAAGATGTTTCAGTTAGTTCTTATTTTATTTTGTTAGGTATTGGGCTGATACCCGGCTTTATTTGAAGGCATTGGTACTCGTAATGGTAGCTGATCCTCTTGAGGCTGTTATGATCTGGAATCAGAAATAAAAAGTTAAGTAAAATGCTATATTGGGATATATGGGTATTTCTTTAAAATCTTTTGTACAAGTGGTTAGGAGTGCAACGGTTTCAGATTTTGGTGTACGGTTATAGTCTGAGAAAAAACACGGTTTTACAGGTATTCTTTTCGTCAATAAAACAATCACATCAGCATTCTCTGAATTTTTTTTATTTTTAATACCAATAAACAACTGAAAATAAATAAAAAAAGTTGCTGCCTTTTAAAACAAATACAGCACAAAAATAAGTATTAAAAAAAAAAGAAAATAAATAATATTAGTTTCAGAGCTTGAAAAGCTCAAATTGGGTTTAACTTTCGGTTTATTTTAACAAAGTGAAAATAAATAACTGAATAATAAAATCTAAAAAGTATACGGTATGCACACTCTTTTTCTTTCATCTTTTTTCAGTTTCTTTTCATTTCAATTATGCTTACAGGTGAAATATTCGTCCACAGCCTTTAAACTTGCGATTTGTCCAGTTTACCGTTACACATGTAGGCATTTTGCAGCCAAATGCGTATACCGAGATACGTTTCTTGGAGTCCCAAGATGGTGGCAGAGCGGCTTCAAAAGTCTTGGCCTATGGCCTATCCATTAAGGCTGAGCCCAGTGTTGTTGTGCGCCCGCTAAATGGGCCGTGTGGAAACCAAAGAGCTATGAACTATGCCGCATGGCACATTTTGCGCCGCATGTGAGTTTAAACTGACGAACTGTTGTGAGCGGAAATAACCGGTGTTGTTGAACGATTGAAGTTATATAATCTTGATGTTTAAAAACCACGGTTAATTGTAAAACCAGCTGCGCCCCTACTAGTGGTATCGGTACTTGGTATCAGTATTGGTGACTACTCAAGAGTCGAGTACTCGCACTGATATCGGTCTGAGAACAAATGGTATCCACCACCCCTATCGTTTAATTGTTGTTTTTTTGTTTTTGTTTTACACGTAATTTTATTTTGTTAGCTTTCATTGAGTATAATAATAACCTTGCTTCTTTTCTCATCACCATCTTTGTCTCCTTTTCTGCAACTAACAAAAAATCCATAGAAAAAACAGTCAATGAAATTTACATTACTAGGTTTGGCTATGGACAAGATGTTGGTCAAAAAAAAAAATCCAAAGAACATGCACAGACGTGAGTCATTTGATGAAGTCATCAATGAATGCTAAATTTCGAGTGTTCCCAAGCTACTCTCTCGGCGTATTTCCCCCCCAAAATTTTTTAAGAAATCCCCACCTGCCGACTCCTAGCACCAACAGCATCCTCGTAAGTCACAACATGGCTCCCCTGGCATCCAGCGTCTTACCGAGCTTATTCCCAAGTGGCGGGTCTATCTGCCCCGCCATTGTTGACCCGGATGAGTCACACCGACGCTGTTCCAAGTGTGCGCACTTGTGGACAATTTTCTCCTCAGAGACACACGCATGCATGCACACGCTGGTGCTGCGCTCCTGTTCATGCGAGAGGAGACGGCAAAGTGGCTGACGTGGGCAAAGGAATATAATATTAATAATGATGATAAAATAAAAGGTATTCATCACATGTGCTCTGTGTTGGGAGACTGACTGAAGTGAACACACTTGAGAGGTAACATGTCTTGATGGGATTCGCTTGGACTAAATGAAATAAGGCTCACATTAACCTTTGAATCGTTATTATTATTGTTATTATTATTATTAAAACAACATATTATTGTGTTGAGTGCCAACTTTATATGTACTTCACATGGGCTCAACAATGCCACACTATTATTACTGTTATTGTTATTCTTAGCCTTCAATGTTCTATATGTCATCATTATTATGATGAATAATTACCGGGTGCTGTTGTAGTTTTTGCATCTGTTCAATTTCCCTTCATCATTCAGGAGATAAACAACCATACATACTTGTATTCACTCCCACTGAATATTTAGAGCAGTGGTGTCCAAAATGTTTTCTTCCGAGGGCCTCATACTTATATTTTTATTTGTTATTTACATTATTGTTGTTGGGTGGGATGAAGTCTGGGTCCAATAAGTATTTATATAAATATATATATATATTTTTACTGATATATATTATATTCTTATATTTATTTTATTATTGTATTATTTCTTATTATTATTTTTCATTATTTTTATTTATTTATATTATTTACATTTTTTTAATTAGTTCATGTTTTATATTACGTTCTTGCATTGTGAGTGCACATACTCTAGCTGTGATCAACATCACCCATGACTGATTTATGAATTATGAGAAGCAGAATCCATTGGGGTTGTTGTGTGTATATGTGTGTGTGTGTGCAAGTGTTAGTTGTGCATGTAATCGCCACCTCTAACTTTCACCTTTCAGCTTCCAGCAGAGTGAGCACATGTGCTTTAACGGTGTTAATAAAATATCACACGTGTCACATATTGCGCGTGTGGCGTGATAAAATGAGTCTAAAAAAAAACAACTCACCATCAAGTTGTCTTCACAGCAGCAACACATAACGGGATTCATTATAATATTGCAAGTTATTGGCCACGTGAATTTCGTCACGGATGAGGGAGACTCGCACAAGAACAAAAGACACTCCATTGAACCCTCCTTGTTGGTTGGAGACCACAGGCGACGACAATAGCCGTTGATACGGGCTGTTCGGTCCTCGTATGACCCGTGTCAGAGTTTGACCTACAGGAAATGGGATTTGTTTTCATTGAAGGGTTGAACTTTGGCACCAATTTTGTTCACAAGTTTTCTGGAAGAAAATGGATGGATATTTTATGTATAAGTTGGTTATCAAGCAAGATAGACAAGAAGAAGAATGCTGCATTTTAGCAACTGTTCTCCGATTCCGCAGTGACCCTTCGATGTATGTGCGTGCCCTTTGATGGATCGGCTGATCCAACAAAGCCGCCGGTTCACCCACGATCATAACGAGGATGCTGAAGCGCTACAGAAAATAGAAGGATAGATGGCTTAAGTTAAGGAGCTTGCAAGTCAGAGGCCTCGTGTGCCCTCCTGCCATTCTCCAGCTCATTAGCATAATTCTGCTTTAATCAGCACCTCCTCTTGCACTTCCACTGCAGCAAAGATCTGAAAATGACCCAAAACTTTGACGGTGCGTCCCCGTGCTCCCCAAGAAGGAGAGAGGTGCGCAGATATCCTAAGGATTTTGATCCCACTCCTCCTGCTTTTTGAAAAAGGAAAGTCTTTGATGTGCTGATGGCGGTGTGCTCTAATGAGGCGACGTGTGCGTGGCCCCCACCATCGTGGAGGGAGGAGAAAACACACACGCACACGCACACACACACACACAAAACTTTGCTGCTGTTCTTACTTTGTTGAGCGAGGCACCATCACAGCCTTCCTTGCTTTCCATTATTCAACACTCCTCTTGTGGGTTATTTCGAGGCCGTCTGTTTATTTCCATTTGGCAAGATGGCGTTTTCTTGGATATTTGGCCAGAGCAAAGATTATATGAATCATACGGCACGGCATGTTCTGTATGTGGCCGAAGCATGTGACTAAGCGTGACGTTAACCTTTTGTTGACTGCGTATATTGTTTCTTTAGTCCTATGTACATTTCTAATGTGCAAGGTGTCAATCATGAATATTAGACGAGAGATCGAAGAAATCATATGACCTAATCAGACACACAAAAACGTTAAATGTTTATGCAACATGTTTTAAAATGTATTATTGGATAAAAAAATACTTAAAAATGTATTAATTTGTATCAACATACAGAAATTAAATAACCACGTAAGTCACTGTATATGCAAATGACTGTGAATTTTATTGTTGACATAAATGTAAGAATTATTTGATAAAGTAAGTTTATTTGAAATCATTGTTTATATAAACTTTTATTTTAATTCAATTTAATTTTACAACAAATATCCAACCACTCAAAGATGTAAATGAAGAATAGATAAGTATATAATGCAATGCAAATAAATATATACAATTATATTAATTAATAAAAAATAATAATGATGTCCCCCCCTCCCATACTACAAACAAATTGTAATTACAAATTACACATCCATTACAGTAGTTGACAACAGCGCTTTGTCAGTGTGCGATGGGAGTATTGGCTCTAACGTGTATGTTTCCTTTTTTTAATTCAGCAAGCATGCACACACAGTACAGCGCAGGAGATACAGTATGAAGTGCAGCAAACAAACCCTCAGAGAGACCATGGAAAAATATTTTAGAGAGATGAAAAGAAAGGTGGAGAGAGACTACAACATAAGGTTATTCTTTGTTGTACGTTGGTCTATATATATATATTTTTAATGATAATAAGGATACAGTGTTATGCAGAAGTTTACTTGTACACATTTTTTGAAAAATGACACCATCTATAATTGTGGCGGGGACGCTAAATGTTTTCTTTTGCCAATGGGTTGTAAAAGAAAATAATTAAGAAGCGCTGAGCTAAATGAATGCAACAGAACTCTTGATGAAGTAAATGCTGACATGGGCTGGATTTAAGAATGGACTGTATGTGGCTTGTGGTCCGTACTGTGCCCACATCTCATCTCGACTGTTAATCTCCTGTAAATGGGTAACGGCACATTTGAAATATATATATTTTCTATGCTGGCTTTGAAAGCATTAGCTGGCTGTAGAGCGTAAGGACAAATCCTTGGCCAGGACGAGAAGTTGGAAAAACAGAGGCGCATTATCTCACATCACAATGTGAAGGTTCGGCCCTCCTGCGGCAAATACAAATGATCCGCTCTCACAAAACACTAACCTTAAGCTCCCTCTAGTCTATTTAACACCAAACTTTGTACTATTGTCTTGAATCTGGAGGGCATCTCGTACCGCCCCGCATGCTGAGATGTCGTGCTAATGTAGCATTATGACATCAATTCAAGTGGGGGAAACATGCATGCTCAGCTGTTTCACCTCAGCTCTCACACAGTGTTAGTAAAACATGTTCACTGGTGAGTCGGACTCTGGTTAAGTGACTTCTAATTGTCCCTAAAAGTGTTGCGCAGACTGTTCCACTACTTAATGAACCCGGCCCATTATTGTCAGAGCGTGCCACGACGCTTAATACGCTCGTGTTTGAGCGCAGCGAATTAAATGAGTCCAAAAAGGAAGCGGATTCCACTTTATACATTATGCATAATTCATACGGGCCAATAGACTGCATAGAAAAGTTTTTCATGAATGTGTTTAAGTAATAGTTGACGTAGTTGCGGCTATCCTTTCACAAAAAAGGGTTATGCTAAGTCTGTGGTTTCCAAACTACTGCTTGGGGGGCCATTTGCGGCCCGCCGTACATTTTTTAAATGCCCGTGGAATATACTAAAAATAATTTGACATTGCTCGCAATACTATTTATAAAAAAAACAATGTAGGCAGCACATCGTTTGGCTTTTCTCATCTCAACCTTTTACTTGATGGCAGGTTTTGCAAAAGACATGACTCGGTGACAGGTAGTAAAAGACCGATCTTTTTTTTTTTTTTTTTTTTCAAGGTCATACTGATATCGATTATTAGTAGTCAAAGAGACCGATAACCAATATATCAAGTCAATATTAATTTACAGTAAAACAGAAAATATTGGCGTCAAAATAAAAAACTAAAAAAACAACTTTTTCTTTTACTTTTAAGCATATAAATAATTGACAGCTTTGTTTAAAAATTATAACAAAAATTACGGGGAGATTCCAGAGTCATTTAAGTTATTTATTTATTTATTTAAACTAAATAAAAAACTAAGCAAATAAACTTTTTCTACTGTAAATAAAGTTTTCAAAAATTTCAACATAATTTCTTAAATTTGTTCATTGAATTATTTTTAATAAAAAGTGTAAGGAGTTCCTACTGTCAGCATTTTTATAAATTGGAAATTTAAATAAATCCATAAATGAAAAGTTCCCTGTATCTCACAGAGTGATAAATGCATGCAAATTAGGGGTTTTCGTGAGAGTTTGTGAAAGTTTCAGAAGATCTTTGCAGACAGTGAAAACTTGTCTGAATATGTTTGAAATGTCTTTGTGACAAGTACAAACTGTCTGTGAACATCTTACAAGATGAAAACCCTAAATTCGCTACGTTTGCAAGCATTCAACACTCAGTGAAATACCAGTTTTATCGGCCCTCAGATTCATAAAATGGTCGATGCCAATATTTTTCAAATGCCACATATTGGCACCGATAATCGGCCCGGGCGATAATCGGTATATCCCTAGTGACAGGATATCTTTTCCTTCCATTTGGTCTTGCGTCAGAATTACGTTTTGCCGAAAGTTGAATGAGCTTTAGCTATGGTAGCCTATAGGTGACTAAAACACACAAATGCACAAAACTCCTATAACAAAAAAAACGTGTGGGCTAACATTAAATGTTGATGTTAAGTAAGGGGCCACAAAATATCATCCTCCGGGCCACAAATGGACCCCGGGCCACAAGTTTGTGACCCCTACTGTAACGACTGCAAAAAGTTAAAAATGGATCTGCTCTATATTTCACATTTGGCACAGTGTAAACACAAATAACAACCTGGAACTTTTCATGTAACTCACTAATAGATCATTAAGATGGAAGGATATTTAATTAAAAAAAAACATTTCTGTACTTTCAGCACTCGTGGGTTTAAAACCTTTTAGTCATAGCTGACATTTAGTTACAGGTGTCTGGATAGTTGGGAATGACGGATGAAGGCCACACGTGGAAGAAAATGCCTGACAAGTGAGGGGAGTCGCACAGCAGGGAAATGAAGTGTACTGAAAAGGAAAGCGAGCAGTAGTCTCCATTTCCCTGTCAAGATGAAAAGCACTTAAAGTGTGTGTGTGCTTTTGTGTGTGCACGTTTGTGTCTATTTTCTCGTTCTCCTTCATCATTCTTAAGCAAACCTTTTGTTGTCACCAGGCAGCTCATGTTGCTTCATTCTCCGCTGGAGATTGAGCCGCTGCAGGAGCAGCGAGGTGGCCGCTTCATAATTCACCCTACCGACATGTTTGCTGCCAGATGCTAAGATGATGCCAATATTTGTTCCCCCCCCCCCCCCCCCTGTTTTGCTTCAACCATCAAACCAGTGTCGGCAAGGAGGGAAAGTGTGATAATAGCAGAGATCAAAATTGCTAGACAAGAAAAAGCCCTAAAAACAACACATTACACGACAAAAGCAGAAAGTATTTATCAGACAAGATTAGCAGACAAGAAAAACCTGAAATTCAAAGACACGTTACGTTGAAACATGATATCATGAGACAAAAGTAAAATTTACAAAGCAAGACAAAATTGGAACAAGTTTAAAATCTCAGGCGACGTGATGATGCTAAGCTACGCCTTCATCACACCCACTTGTTTTGAATTTGTATTATTCCGCTGCCATGCTTGAATATTCCCCATCAAAAATACAATCAACAACATTCTGTCAAGAAGTGGAAGCGGCTAATATTGAGTTTTCTTTCCCCTGATGACGACAGCCATTTTTATTCTGCCCCAGCCCGCCGCGACTGACGGGATAAGCTAATCAGTGCTCGCCTCGGGGATTAAATTCCTTATCGTATCTGTGCCACCCGCCAGGTTAAGCACGCTACCACAATTGTAACTCGTCTTTTTTTTTTTTTTTTTTAATAGAGCTCCATTTTAAATCAAGATTTGAGTAAAGCCACCCACTTACTTAATTGCTTTCTATTATATAGAAAGACCCGGCCCTGCTGACTCTCATGCACACAGATTTGAATACAAACTCCCAACAAGTTATTACCCGCATCAAGATGTGTAATTGTGTATCAGAGCTCAGAATGGTTGACCTGAATTGAATGACATTCAAGCAATTAAGTCAAAAGGAAGCCGAGCACAAATAAGAAGTGGCAGGTGGCATAACTCGGTGTAAATAAGCGTGCTTTCTGTGATGGCAGCAATTGCTGCTGGCATGTTTAAACGTCCGCAGTTTTTTTGTTTTTGTTTTTATATATAAAAAAAACCCCTTTCAAAGCAATACATTACCAGATGAAACAAAACCAGAATTTACAAATCAGAAATTTCAAAACAAATCCAGACATAGTCTGTGTGTCTGTCTCTCATATCTATCTGTTTTTCTGTCTGTCTGTCTGGACACCTTGCGGCAGCTATCATCTATCTAGATAAATAGCGCATCGTCAGACTGTTTGGAGAGTTAGCTAGCTAGCTAGCGACATTATTTCTATCTATCCATATATCTAGCTGGCTATCTTGCTATCTGTCTAGCTATCTACATTATGGTATGTCGAAGTGTGTGTTGTTGCTACGAAACCTGCTCTTGCCTCTGGCCGTCAATCAAGCAGTGATGCTAGATGTCATGGTAACAACATCCATCTGGCTACTGGGACCCGGGCCGAGCGGGCTTCTTGTCTTCCTTGTCCGTGTTTATGTACGCATTATGCTGCGTACACGCGAGATTGCTTCTGTCATCCTTTTCGACGCCTTCGAGACATTCCTAAAATGGCCGCATAGGGATAAGCTGGATGGATGGATGGGAGCTTGTGTTGATGACTTGCATACAGCAGGCTTATCCAATGCGCTATCCTTGACTTTTGTCTCATGTCAAGCTGTTGCTATGGACACATAATGTATACAATGCTTATGCTTTCAACCTCACTGAATTCTTCACTTAGTATTTTCTTTAAAAGTATTGAGACAACCATTGTGTCTACTGGGTCTATTTTTGTTTTTATTGATTATGCTCCACAGTCTTCATGTTGTTGCAATGGCCCGTAGCCTCTCCTTTGATGTGTTTTTTTGTGTCTCTTTAAAGATGGAGACGTAATATTTTCTTCAATTAAAGCTTGGGTTAGGTGAGTTAGGACTTCAGGGCTGCATTATAGTTTCAAATAAGGTATTCAAGTGGCTTCAGGCCAGGGTCCCAATTTACTTGGCTCAAAAAGTAACCAACCCACTACTTGGGTCAAGTTGACCCAACTTTCTGGGTTGTTTTCTACAAAGCAACCCAACTTACGTTTAGAGTGTTCCTTTTCAAATTTCGGTTTGAAGCCTGGGTCAAGAAAAAGTTTGGGTTTCAACTTTTAAGCAGTGGGGTTTTAAGACTGGGTTATGGTTTTAAGTTGAAGTTACAGTTTAAAACGGAGATTAGGTTTTTAACACAGGGTTAGGATTTCAAATAAAGATGTTAAAATGGGGTTATGGTTTCAAATCAGGGTCCGAAGACCATATTCAGTTTTCATTCCAGAGTTAGGGTTTCAAGAGTTTTAGGCTTGGGTTAGGGATTTTAGCTAATATTTTGTTTTTTTTTGTAAGATGAGGCAAGGGTCTCAAATTAGGTCTTGAAGTTGCAGTTATCATGTGATTTGGGTATCAAATTAGGGCTTTTATGCCAGGGTTCAAATTTTGTATTAATTCTTCCTATTCATTGTGCATGGAAACGTCATGATGAAACTAACAATACTATTGGCCTAGTAAAATCATTTATTCAATAAACATTGTAGACAAAAGAGAAAGTAAGCAGATTTGTTGACACCGCTTAGCTTGACGGCACACGTCCGTCCGGAATTGACAGGCGTAACGTGTTGTGTTGTTCAAAGTGTCACATGAGTGTTTCTCCCAGATGAAATTGCAGCAGGATTGAAAAAGGCTCGCTCGCCTGACAATGCCTGCAAATGGCTTTGGTGAGCCCCCCCGACTTTTGCGCCAATAGCCGAACCAGCGACATGTCTGTGCCGTAAAAGCACTTGTGTTCTTTTAAACATGAACTATAGAAGCCGCACACACAGCTCAACATGACTTATGTGGTTTTCCTCTCCCCATCTCTACAGCTTCTCTTTATAGCGGAGATGGTGGCCAACCCGGTAACAATATATTTTATGAAACACTAACCGTGTTTTTAAAAGCCTCATTTGAAACCCTAAACTGTACTTAAAACCCTAACCCATTTTAATTGCTCATCAAAACCTTGGTGCTAATCTTAACAGATGAAAATGAAATGCTCCCTGTGTTTAAAATTAAGCTTTCAAACCACACAATTTTTTAAAATAGGGTTTCAAAATAGGATAGTGAGTAAAGATGATGTATTTAAGGCTGACTTAGTTTCAAATTAACCTTACAAACTAGTTAGGGTTTCAAACAAAGGTTAGAATTTCTAATTAGGGTTTTTAGTCAGTGTAATTGTTTCAAAGGGACACCAGGGATATCAAGTCTGGCGCATGAGGGTTTTAAGCTATAACAAGGTTTTCAAGTTGGGGTTTCAAATTAGGGTTTGAAGTCTGATTTTAGTATTCACAGTAAGTCTAGGATTTTAAATTTGGATTTCCTCACTGGGTCAGCGTGTTAAGGTTTCAAAGTGGTGTATTAAACCTGGATATGGTTTAAAGACAGAGTTATGGTTTTAAATGAAGATTTCAAGCCAGAGTTCATGTTTCAATCAAATATCACAGTTTTGGCCTAACAACAATATCTCCTTTACAACACTCTTTTTGATGCAATTCATCCAGATGGGCAACATTACGTCAGTGCTCTGTGCTTGTAGAGATGACAGACACCTCATTTTGCAGAAAGCCTCCACGCGGCCACACCAGAGCCGTCAGAAGCACGGTGAAGGTGACACCGCAACAACAGGAGTCTTGCCGACTAATGGCCCAAGAACCGGCTTTCATGTTTTCCACTCGACTGTATCGCCGGGCGACCGTCACAACATCAGGCGCTTTTCCCTCCCGATTTCCCCACCCAAGAGCAAAGCAATAACCGTTTGTTTTGTCTAAAAAAAGAATGAGGTGTACAAGGGCTGAGGAAGGTTGACCTCGAGCATTTGTGGACATAAAGATGGTCAAGATCAATTCTCAATCTATTTCCATTGTTTCATGGATTCACTAAAGAACCATTTGATTTTGAATGATTTGCTCAATGGATATTTCATCCTTGTCACTTTTCTACTCTATACAGGGATGTGATTTTTCCGCTAATTCGCGGAATTCCGCTTTTTTTATCTCCCCCCCCCCCCCAAAAAAAAAAAAAATTCTGTTTTTTTTTTTTAAGTAGTTCATTGTGTATGCACATGACTCCGACAGATAACATCTTCTGCTATAACAAAGACATTTGTGGTATGCTCTAATATGAGTTACTTTTCATTTGGTCATGATACAATTATTTGTTCATGAAATTTGAACTCTTCAACGTTATTTATGTGTTAACTTAGTAATCACATTAGTTAGATATGATGATATTCTCAGTGATAGTTTTTAAAAGCAAAGGCAGTCCAATGTTTTTGAATGTGACTGATTTTGAGTTGACTAAAACTGCCATTTTATATGGGATAGTTCAATATACATTGAAAATTTATGCTGTTGTTTTGTCTATTTCTTTGTCATGTGAGTGCATTGAAAGTACTTAAAAACACGGAAAACCCATGAGCTCCTGGACCTAGCTGGGTGCCAGCGGCCCCCAGACCCCCGGCTAAATTTTCAGATAATTTCACTTTGGTCAAATCACATCCCTTTCTATATCATACAATGTCTAGGGCTTTAAATTAGGGTTTTCAGGCGCGGTTAGTAGGGGTGTGCCAAAAAATCGATTCCTATAAGAATTGCGATTTCTCATTTAGTACGATTCAGGACCGATTATAAATGTCCCAAAATCAATTTTATTGAAATGATTTGATTTAGAATTTTTTTTGTTCAGTGGGTTTCTAGTCCTCGTCAGTTGTCTACACTATAGAGATTTCTGTACGGCATGGATTGGAAGCAAGATCACAATTGATTTTGGAGTCCTGCGGCGATGTGGAAGATGGCGAGGTGAATGTGGCTCCTCTAAACGTATCAAACCCAGTCAGTAGGTCTTCCTGCTTCCACCATGCACGTGCTCTGATATTCCTTGTTGGAGCCCTGCTGCAACGATTTGCCCCGACCGAACAAAGCTGTCTGCCGGCGAGGCGCGCGGCTCCTCTTAAGTGAGTCGAACTCAGTCAGGCTTGCAAACATATCCTCCCTTTGCTTTGATTCCGCGGCGACAGAACACAAATGGGGTTGTACTCGGTTATTTTCTCAAGGTCATTAGAGTGACTCCCCGCTTGTGAGGCGCTGATGCCCTCCGCCCGGCTTGCTGAACTGTCCAGTCGGCTGTCAGCGCCACACAATGGAAAGTGCCCCCTTAATTCCGCCCACCCTTTTCCCGCTATGTCTTCCAAACGCTGCAGCACGACACTTCCTGACAACTCTGCAACCCGGCGACCTGGCGGGTAATTGGTGGACACATGGTCACTGGGACTATGTGTGTGTGTGTGTGTGGCCTCAGTGTACAAATCAATCCATCCATTCTCCCGCATTTTTCCATTGTTGCAAAATTGCGACCCATTTTATAGACATCGCTAACAATAAAGGATGGTTAAAAATATCCTCTGAAAAATACATGTACATTATGTAACATTTTTAGACGCAGTTTCAAATGAGTTTGACATACTGTACCTCCATAAGTGTCAGCTAGCTAAAGGCGGAACTGAGCTGTATTTGTTGACAGAGTAGCTAGTGACTGGAGAACAAGTGAGTAACACTTCCAATATTGTATGTTCTTCTATGTGTGAACTTGGTGAGCACGCTGTACTATTCTGAACCCCCCCCCACACACACACATTTCTTCATACTTCAATACGCCAATAAAAAAATAGCAAATATTGTCTCTACAATATGTAATCTAAACACAACAGTACTCTGATTAATATAGTGCTTGTGTAATATAAATTAGCTAGCAAAAGTCACCCGTTTTCATCCATCCCAGTGGGTGGCCATATTGTTTTGTAGCTACTGCCACTTTTCTGTTGACTGAAAATGACATCACAGTGCCTAATGCTGCATTTGATGAGGGTGGGATGTCGGACTTTTCCAACCTCAAACCCAGAAGTGTGCAGGCCGGACGACAGAATTGGAAGAGCGAGAGAGGACGAGAGAGGACGAGCCAGCCTTTGATCGTAACCTGGCACACATTCACCTCGAACGTTTCGAGGTCAGAACTGGGAGAATCCGAGTGGGATCAATCCAACATCCCACCTTCCTTGAATGCAGCATAAGGGCTCATTTTAAGACCGTCACGGCCAAACCCAGAAATAGGTGAGCCACGTTGATCGTTACCTGGGCCCTTAGGCTCTGTGATGTCATTTTATGTCGACAGCAAGTGGCAGTACAAGGCAAAATGGACAAGTGGATCATTCTGCCTAATTTATATTCCAAAAGGTAACAAAGACTAGTAAATTCAGTGGAAGTGAAGTAGAACAAAAGGTGCAATTAAGGCACAATGAGTTAATCTGAGATCCAAGTGAGTGAATGATTTTAAGTCAACATATCACTGCGCTTCAATTTCTGATTCGGCTTTAGATTCTAAGGTTTTATGTTCAAATCATAAAGGCACTAAATAAAATCTGATGTTTTTATGTAGCTGCATTTTAAAAATAGCCGCTGAATAATTGATGAATAGCACAACACATTTATCCGGGGACGTGTAGATGATAAGAATATTATCTGCCAAAAGCTTTCGGCTCCTCTTTGGCTCGACGGTGAACAAAAGAGTTTGGCAACCCGTCGCAGCAGCTGGATGGGTGGATGGATTGATGGATGATGATGCTGGCACCAGCGCACAGGACGTCCATCTTATGGTGCTAATGATCACGTCTCGAGAGAAGTGGGGCTATTTATCTATTTTTAATTTGATAAAATGCTATGAATAGAGTTGCAAGAAAAATGTATATGTTAACCAACAGTGTGAATATAATGGTGAATGTTTTTTTGGGGGGTCTGTGTGTGTGTGTGCGCAATTTCCTCTCTCACCAAAAGTTAGCTTGGGTAGGCTTCAGCTCACAGTCACCCTAATGAGGACAAATGCTATAGAGCAGGGATTTTCATAGTGTGCACTTAGTGCTACACAGGCTCCCTCTTGTGGTGGTGAAATAATCAATGCTTGAGTAGAGTTCAGTTGTATTTAACTTTTAATTTCACTACATTTGCATGAACTCTTTGAGAAGTGTTTATTTTGAAACATTTCTTTACATACAATGTTTAAGCACAGTCAACGTGCGCAAAATGTGCAGTGTCTTAATTTTGGGGAATAAAAATATCATTTAATTAACACTTTAGCCTAGTACACGGCTGAGGTGTTACTTGCCGAGCTAAGTCATTTTTTTAGGTGGTTATCCAGTGTAAAAAGTTTTAAACCACAGCTAGAGATACTCAACGAATGGAAGCGTTAAGTTGTGCCGCTGATGTTTAATGAGAGGTATGCAGTTTTTGTTGGTGTTTAAGTGAGGCTGACAGCTGTGACAAGTGCGACTCTCAAGTGTTAGTCACCACCGAACCTTGCACTCTTGCGTGGAGAGGATGATAGACAGACGGAGGTGGCAGTCACGACGACGTTTCTGTACATGAAAGGCCACATTTGTCACAACAGCTCACACAGATGGGAGAAACGCAAGGGCGGGTTTTGAAATTCATTGGCTGACACTGAAGAAGGGTGTGGTTTTAAGTTTTTGTTCTTATAATTTGGTATTTTTGTAGGGGTGTCAAAATTTGTGTGTTAATTTAAAGTTCCTTGAACGCCAGTATTTTTATTTTATTTTTTTTAAATGTGCGATTAATGAACAGCCCCTTACCTAGAAAGCCTGTACTGGAGGAATTCCAATCGCAACGCAGCAGACACTTCCACGTCAAAAGTTGGCAGTAATAAAATAATAATAATGCATATATATTTGGAGACTGGGTCAAGTAAAAAAAAAAAAAAGCAGAATTACTTAATAAGTTACTAGCTCTTAACTCATTTTCTCCCAAAAACGTATAAATACGTTCTGTTTTAAATATTACCATGCTCCCAAAGATGTAGTTATACGGTATATATATATACATACACATACATACATACATATATATGTGTGTGTATACGTATATGTGTGAATACGTATACGTGTGTGTGAATACGTATACCTGTGTATATATGTGTGTGTATATATGTGTGTATACGTATACGTGTGTATACGTATACGTGTGTATATGTATACGTATACGTGTGTATATGTATACGCATACGTGTGTGTACGCGTGTGTGAGTACGCGTGTGTGTGTACGTATACGCGTGTGTGAATACGTATACGCGTGTGTGAGTATGCTTACTTGTGTGTGTGTATACGTATGTGTGTGTATATGTGTGTGTATACGTATACGTGTGTGTGTGTGTATACGTATATGTGTGTGTATACGTGTGTGTGTATATATGTAAAGTATCTATGTATGTATATATATCCAGACAGTCAGATCTCACAAGTGTTGCTCACTTGTGTACAAGTCTTACACTCACTGGACCATTAACTCTGGTGTACTCTTTTTCCTGAAGGTGATAGTGTAGGCTCCTATATTGAATGCAGTATTGACTTTTGCATGGATGGTTTCTCCATTGCCGCGTGTGTTGATCACCAGATGCTGGTAAACATGCAGTTGAAGAAAGACATTGACTGCAGAGAGCGTGCGGCACTCAGAATATGATGGTTAGAGCACCGGCGGGACCACTCTTTTATTACACGGGGAGCCTCAGAGCTGCATTAGCTTTGAAACTTCTGACAAACCGAGCCGGCAAGGGGATGCTGGGCTCCCGGCGGGGTCCCCACGTCCAAATTGAAATAAATCGCCATGTTAGCACTTAAATTGGAGTGCTAGGCCGGCCGCTTTGACACGTGCGCTTTTATGAAGTCCTGCAGGATGACCGTCAACTTCACACTGAGCTTTTTTTCGGGTTGTTTTATTAGATAAAGCCTTCATGACCCAATGTCGTCTTTTGTTTAAAAGTCGGTTCCCCAGATGGCACGAAGTATTTTTCCAAAGCAACTCTTTTTTTCACAACATATTTTCCTCTAACTCACTTTGTAAACGCTGGAGGTGAGCTACCTACTGTCTGCATGCCCATCGGTTTCGAGACAATCATACGAAAACTGCGGAATGTGCGCTTTGACATATACAAAGCACTGAAAAAAAGAACACGTCAAATGATTGTCAAATGTTTGTTTTGCTTTCATATGGCCTTACTGTTATGTCTCCTTTAAGCGTATCGTTTGCAGTGTTGTGCTCCAAAGCACGTGTGTTTGTTTTTGGGGGGAATCAGCAAATCTGTGTGTGTTTTCTCCAATGTGGCGCATCTGAGACCATGTCCTCTTTTCAAGTCTGTTTGAAGTCAAGACGTCACGCCGTTTCTTCCTAATTAGTCCCCGGCAACTCTGTGTTACTTCTTGCCGGGCGAGGGCCCTCTACACGGCAGGAGAACGGTTGAGATCGTTCATGGGGCGAGTGAGAGAACAATTTAAAATAATATTATGCGTTTTTATTTTTGTTTTTAATTATTTTCATTTGTCAAGTTAAATGCGTTTATATCTTCCTCTAATATATTTGCATTTTCCCTGATTTTATGTATTTTTACTTCTGATTTTAGTATTTTCCTCTATTTTGTTTTAATTGTTATTTAATTATTTGATAGTTTTATATTAGTTGTTAGTAGCTTTTAAAAATAGTTCTATTTGAGTATTTATATTTATTTTTGTGACGATATGTGACTGGTTGGACCCCAAAGTCAGCATGTCAAAGGCATTATTCTATTGAAATACAAAATGACTAAAAAGTTAACCTAAAGTGCTACTAACTAGTGCGAAAAATAGTACAAGATACAGGAATAGACTTGACGGAAAAATACAGTAGTACATACAACGTACAAAAAAAAAGATTAATAAAGCACTGCTGACAAGTTGGGAGGAATATTAATAAAGTTTAATTGTATGAACAAAGTGATTAAAGTCGGATGGAGTTGTGCAAGGGAATATCAGGGAAACGACAACATTTATGGTGAAAAAACAGGGAGCACAAGCCTAAAAACAACAAAACCAAAAAAAAAAACATCTAAGCATGTCAACAGAGAAACAAAGTCAATCTTTTTATAAAAACTATAGTTTTCAACAAGTTTACTGTCTGCCTGCACAAATACACTTTTCATGTGTTCATCACCTCCATAGGTATCCTCAATGTGTTTTGCGTAAAAGCTACAAAAGACTGATTCATCTCTTGTGGCTCTTGTGCTTCAATTTTCATCTCAGTCTCAGTCTGAAATTCTGATATTAACTGATAGACTACTAGTTCCTGAGCCAAATTTTCAGGATCCCTGTGTCCAAAAAATACCCATGAATTTCCTTTTTTAGAGACATTTTAGGCTTGTTAAAAGTGTTATTTATAAATGTAAGCCGCATGCGACCTTGGCGTGGGGGAAAAGTTAACCATTCACGGGTTTGCTCCCGCCTGATGCGTGAAAGCGGAGCGTAATGGAAGGCATAAAATAATAAAGTCAACAATAAAGTCAAACATGCAGAGTGGATACTTGGCTCCGCTCGTCCTCTCTCTCTCTCTCTTCCAATTCTGTCATATTTTTCACCTTTTTATCGGCTGGACATTTATTAGCCGCCGAGTAGAAGGCTGGAAATAAAAGATGCCGCCTTGCTTAAATGGCGTTACAGCGCGAAGACAATGGCATTGCGGCGTAATGGCGTTTAATCTGATGCCAGCCTTTGATCATAATCTGGCTCACGTCACGCTTCGCTCTCAATCTCGCATCATAATCCTCAAATTCCTATTTAGACGCAGATATCAACCACACGCGCCCAGCCGTTCATCAGTTTCATTTATAATTAAAGTGGAACCTCGAAGTTCATAAAATGTTGGGTTTTTGTTGTTGCTTTGAGTCTTGACCATGTTTAATCCAAAATGATCATGGAAATGCATTACTTTACTGCTAGCATTGTTCTTAGCATTAGCATTCCTAGTCCAACCCCAACGGTCAGAATGTCTTCTACTGTGCAAACCATATGGAGGATTTTGCTAAATGTAGCCTACCTATCTCATGGAGCCTTCTCACAGTTTATGGTAACTTTCTTTGGTTTTTAGCATTGTTTTTAGCGTCAGCATCCGAGTCCACTAATGGCCTCTTTGTCATGTGTACAAATTATTTTATTAGATATCTTGACTGTTTGCCACAGTTAGGCAGATTTCTTTCTTAGCCTAGTGTCTAGCATTAGCATTATTAAAATGTCTTCTGCTGTGCAAATTGTCGACGTTAACTCTTTGACTGCCATGGACGTTAAAAGACGTCAAGTAAAAACCTACGGAGGGCCGCCAATGACGTTAAAAGACGTCATCCAATTTTTTTTTTTTGGAAAACGGGTGGAGGAAAGCCTTGGCCAGCTGTAGTGAAAGTTTCAAGCAGATCTAGTTAGCCTAATGACTATTTTTGGCCCCTAGATGGCAGCAATGACTCTCTTTTGACAAGATCGGGTAGGCGGCAGTAGAAGACGTGAGGCGGAGCTAGAGGGGACAATGGCTGGGGAAGGGAAGAGAACATGGCGACCGGTTGCAAGCAGCACACGCTCGAGCATTTTTTTTCAAAGACGAAAAGCATCGACCAACGCTAAAGAGCACATTGATGACGACGATGATCATCATCGATGATGATGATGGTGACTCCGAGGTTGGAAGCATTGACGCGGCAGTAGAAGACGTGAGGCGGAGCTAGATGGCTGAAGAAGCGAACAATGGCGACCGGTTGCAAGCAGCTCACACTTGGGAATTTTTTTCAAAGACGAAAGGCATCGACCAACGCTAAAGAGCACATTGGTGACGACGATGATCATCTTCGATGATGATGATGGTGACTCCGAGGTTGACGCTGAAGTTGCAAGCGTTGACGCGGCGGCTATGACAACGTCATAAAGGTTCACCGGCTAGCGATGCTAACACCGGAAAACGCGGAGCACAACCGAGCACGCTCAGGCGGACGCTCAGGCGGACGTTCAATCGGACGACGAAGAGTGCCCCGAGTCCAATGCATATTCATCGGAGTAGTGGGTACAGTCTGCTACTTGCTATTCCCCGGAAAAAAAGGCCGTCAAGAAAGTGTAACGCCTGCACGCGAAAGGAGCCATCGCAAGTGAAACTAATCTGTTGTGCAAATCCTGCTGCGTCTCCTTGCACGCATGGGAGCGTTACAAAAAGAAAAACTGTATTTGAAACATCCACATAATTGTAAATAGTACCACAGTTGCACACATTTGTAAATAGTTTGCGAAATTGATTTGTCAAATTGTTACACTGTTGAATGGAAATAAACGTATTTTGCAACCCAAAAACACTTTTTCATTGTTGGTGATAGCGTTTTACAGAAGTAAAGCACTATTTAGGTGTTTGTGCCATCATTCATGGACAAAAAGAAGTGTACAATTGACTAGAGTGCATGAAATAACATCGTTTCACAAAAAGCTCTTTTTCTCCGCTTTTTGTTTCAAAACAGAGCATTTCGGTGAAACTAACCATTTTCTATTTTTGATTACTGAAGAACGGAGTAAGGTAGAAAGATGAGAGTTCAATCTTTCATTTGGTAGTATGTGTGTTTCCATAGTCCAAACACAACATTTTCTGTGGACCTTGAAAGATCAGTCAAAATGCTTAAATCGGCTGGCACTGGCGATATCCCGTTTCTGAAAACGTCTGGCAGTCAAAGAGTTAAAAGCGTCACTTTGTTGTTGGCTTTGGTTTATCGTTAGCATTTTGAGTAAACAAATAACTGTAATATCTTCTACTGTAAAAAACGTTATGAATGACTTTGC
This sequence comes from Vanacampus margaritifer, assembly GCF_051991255.1. Taxonomy (NCBI): domain Eukaryota; kingdom Metazoa; phylum Chordata; class Actinopteri; order Syngnathiformes; family Syngnathidae; genus Vanacampus; species Vanacampus margaritifer. The sequence goes on along the minus strand of NC_135435.1, from coordinate 30,642,785 downwards.
ATTGAGTCTTGGCCACCTTACAAGACAAATGATTAACTCATTCACTGCCATTGATGGCTATAGACGTCAAAAAATCATTGTAACTATTTCTATCAGTTTAACATTTTTTCCCACTTTTGTTAACAAGAGTATGAAAACCCAATTTTTTTTATTGTACATTTAGAACCGATATAAAATTTGTGATTAATCATGAGTTGACTAGTGAATTCCTGCGATTAATTACAATTACAAATTTTAATCGCCTGATACCCAAATTTTTGATAATGTTTTTTTTTATTTTATTCATTCACTGCCATTGACGGCTATAAACATAAAAAAAATATTTAAACTATTTCTATTAGTTTTATTAAATATTTTTGTTCACTTTTGTTAACAAGAAGTATGAAAACCTATAATTTTTGTATTGTACATTTAGAACAGAGGTAAAATTTGTGATTAATCGTGTGTTAACTAGTGAAATCATGCGATTAATTAAAATAAAAAAAAGTAATCGCCTGTTACCCCTAATTTTTAATCTTTCAAAAAAGAAAATAATTTATGGCAGTGATTGAGTTAATTAACTCAATTCAACTTTATATATAAAAGGCTTTAAAACCGCCATTAACCACATCAATTGATGTTAGCGATAACATTCCAACTGCACCAACACCAATGGCTGAAACGTCTTATATTAATATATAATTAATATATAAATTATATAGAAATTCCATTATGAAGGACATTTCTTTGAGTTTTGGCAAATGTTTAAATAAAAGTTGAAGGAAATGTCACTTTTGTTGTTAGCATTGCTTGAAAATTAGCATTACCGTCAATTGTCGGTCTGAAATTGTGTTGCATTTTTTTCTCTTTTAATTTGCGTTTCTAACCATACCATCATGTAGAAAATAAAGCTGTAATTATTTAATTACTGCCTTTATGTTCATGATGCCTAATTTGGTGCTCCCTGTATACCGTATACGTTTGTGTGTGCGTATGCGTGTGTGCAGGCGCTGTAATCACACTTGACTGCATGCAGCTTCTGCAGGTGTCAGTACGACAGCAGTCGGTGGGAGGGACTCTGACGCCCCCAACTTCTCATTCGATGCGTCTCTCTCTTGCTCTCTCTCTCTCTCTCTCTCCTCCCTCTCATCCCTCCATCCAGTCAGTCCTGCTCCAGCATCACGCTGAGGAGGAGAGCAGCATCGGAGAGTCCAGGGAAGGGAGCCACCATGCGCGTTTGCCTGGAGATTTCTTCCACTTGATTACCGTGTTTTTTTTTTATTTTTAATTTGCATCGCCCCGTCGCTTTCCCTGTGTGTGTGCGCGTGCGTGTGTGGATTTGTGTGTGTGTGTGTGCGTGTGTATACATATATATAAATATATATATGTATATATATGTGAGGAGGCAAGGACATACATCAACACAGAGCATCCTCTGTTCTCTTCAGGAAGGACACCAGGACCTCCTTCTTTCTTCTTCTTCTGTTTTCCATCTTTCCTTGGAGACATGGATGTATGTCTGGACCCGCCGCGGATTTGCCGGGGCTGGCGGCTTTTCTCCGTCCTCCTGCTCCTCAGCCTACTCTTTCGGGACCACCTGAGCTCCATGCTGGACTGCCCGCCGACGTGCAGCTGCTCGCCCACCGAGATCTATTGCAATAAGTCGGACAGCGGCCGCTTCTTCCCGCTGTTGGCGGTGCAGGATGGAGCCGGAGCCAACAGCAGCGGCGCCGTGGACATAGCTGACTTGTTCAAAAACATCACATCCATGTGAGTAGATCTCGGTGTGTGTCACTTGCACCACCTCACTTTTTCTTTTTTGGGGGGTTTGTTGCATGAGTACGTACGTGGTGGTTGGGGGATGAGTGGTGGTGGGGAGGGTGGGGGGTTGGGGGGCACCCTGAAAGTTGCACCCCCACAGGCCTCTTCATCAGCATCCTCCTCCTCCTCTTTTTCACAAGGAGGAGGAGGAGGATGTTGCGTCCGCGTCCAACTGCTCCGACAGATTGCGCCAAATGGAACAGAAATAAATGGCGCAGTGAGGTCAACCAGTTACATATCACTACCCCCACCACCCTCCTTAGGGAACCCCCCCCCCCCTACCCCCACGATGTATGAACTTGAGACAGATGTGTATGTTTTACCAAGCTGCAAGAATAACACTTGTAGTGTGATGTCGTGTGTGGAAGCTGTGCGCAAATGTGCCGAATGCAGCTTTTTTTTTGGAAAATATTGAAAAATATTGAAGCCACCCCTTACCCGCCGCTCAAAACCGAAGATTTCCTTCTTGACAAGTCTAGAATAGAGCATTTTGTGTGGCTCAATAATTGTTACAAAGATGATAGAAGAACATTTGCAGTTGTGTGATGTGCTGGAAGCGGTGCAAAAATGTGCTGGATGCAGATTTTTGTGTGTGTTGAAGGTACAAGCCATACCTCACAAGTCTTCAAATACATCCAGAAATGTATTTTGTTATAATGCTGCATGCAGCCTTTTTTTTGCGATGAATACTAAAGCGATACTCGACAAGTCTTCAAGTGTAGTCTCCACACCAGTTCAGAAAAATGCATTTTGTGTTGTTAAACACTTGTGGTGTGTGAAAGCTGGATGTCGGATGCGTTCAAGATCAAAGCCTCACGAGTTGGCGTAAATCAGAGCTTCCTTTTTGAAAAGTCCACCAAAAAATGCATTTTGTATAGTTTAAAACGTGGTGATGTATGTGCACTTTTTTGTCGATCAAATCATCTCTTATGAGCTTTCAAATACTACACGTAGTAAAAAAAAATCAGACGACTCCTTCTTGGAAAGTGGAGTTGAATGCATTTTGTGTGGGGTGGCACTTGATTTGGTGCTGGATGCATCTTTTTTTCTTTGAAACCCCAAACAGGCTTTCATGTTCATAATCCACGGAGGCCCAAATGAAAGCTTCCTTTCTTCAAGAGTCCGCAAGCTTTAGTGTGTAGCTTCTGTCGCCCCCTAGGCTGGAAATTTCAACCACAGAGCAGTGGCTTTAATATATCATAGGCAAAGCCTCCCTCCCCACCATGTGATTACAGAACGTCTTTATTCTGTCAGTGAGAAAGAAAGATGGATTCCTTAGGAGACGGAATTATTGTATGATTATTTTCTGCTACAGAAACGCAACATAATATGTTTAGTTAGCATTTTTACAATAGGAGACAACGGGGCGCTCTCAGAGCCCATTGCTCGGTCATTTTCGTCTCAAAATACTGAAACATACGGTGTTTTAGGAACTGAAAGCCGTAGTCAGCATTGTGAAATCTCTAGTTGTGTTGTGTCGGTTTGCTGTGTTCCCTCTCATGTCTTTTGTGTTGCTCAAGGTTTGTGTTATATGTGGAAGCCGTGTTCACGTGCTCGATGCAGCTTTAATAATAATAATAATAATAATGCATTGGATTTATATAGTGCTTTTCTAGACACTCAAAGACGCTTTACAATGGAATGGATACATTATTCATGCACTCACACATTCACTCTGTGGTGGCGGTAAGCTACTTAAGCGTGGCTGCCAGTGTGCGCCTACGGCCCCTCCAACCACCACCAAACAGTCGCACCTTCCATGCACCAGTGTGATTAGCACTGAAGGCAATGTGTGTGTAGTGCCTTGCCCAAGGGCACAACGACACATGACTTGGGGAGAGCGGGGATCCGACAGCCGACCTTCTTGTTACTGAACGATCGTCTCTACACCCTGAGCCACCCTAAGTTAAATACGATTGAAGCTATGTGTAAATGTACTGGATACAGCTTATTTTTTGGTTAACCAAGACATCCCTTCATTTTTTGTGGATCCAACATGGAAATAATTGTGGTATTGTCAACCTACTGGTTGCAAGGTCGTGTTTAAGATCATCGCTAGCCTTGTTCAAATCGAAGCTTCTAGGCAAATGCATTTCATGAGGTGTGCTGGATGCAGCATTTTTGTGTCTAAGGTCCTTCTTCACAAAGGTCCAAGTACATCCTCTATAGTATTGTGGAGAAAAAAAAGCATTTTTTGTGGCTCAAGCATTTTGATTTTGTGTGTAGAAGACTTGCGCCACCTGCCGGAAAATAGTTTTCATGTACATCCTCAACATCAAAACATCAAAAATGCATATTTGTGCATCTGTGCAGGATGTATCTTTTTTTGCTTAAGGCTATGCTTCACAAACTATGCACATCCTCTATGGCTTCACAGGTTGTCATAAGTGGAATCTTTGTGCAATTGTGCCGGATGAATCTTTTTGTGTTAAGCCATTCCTCGCGAGCCTTGAAGTACGTCCTCCATGGCAGTCAAAATCAGAGCTTTTCATGTGTATCTTAACCCTTGTTGTGTTGAATGCAGCTTTTTGTGATGTCTTACTGGAAGCAGGTGCGTTCTCCACTGCAGTACATTATTTTAAGCCAAGCTCCTTAAAAATTCAATAGAAGTGCATTTTGAGTGTCTTCACGCTTGCGGTGTTGCACCGTGCATGGAAGCAGTGCGCACACATGTCCTACAGGCCTCCTCATTTGCATATGAAGTCGTTCAGGAAGAAATTCCCACGCATATAGCCATCCCCAGCCCCACCTCATCTTCACCTCACATCACTTTTGGGCTCCCGTTTAACCTTTTTTATTCAACAACTCATTTGCTGTGCGCCACTAGAGGGTACCCTGCACCCGCATCCTCTTCCTCCCACCCTCTCCATCTTTCCTAAATGCATTAAAAGGCAAAGACAAGAATGGCGAGGACATGAAAGCGGCGGCACCCTCGGTGATTACCGTGACCCCCCGAGCGGCGCGTCATGATTTATTCATGGTGTAACCTGTTGGCATCATTTATCTCCCCTCTTGTCCAACCCGGTTCGGATTGGTTGCCGGCTTGATTGGTTTTTCCTTAAAAACAACATCAACAAGTTTAAAGGGAAAAAGTCGTGGTCTCATTAGCATTTTTTTCCTGCCTTTTTTTAGTATAGAGCTACTAATCCGATTGACCCGCCAGACGATTGGCGCCTTTCGTGGCTCTGCTCCAGCAGCCGTCTTGTTGTTTTTCTGCTATCCTGCAGCAAAAGGCTGACAAACAAATGCACTGGCGTCCTTTTGAATATGGCTGATCATTTCTGATGGCTTACTTTAAGCATAAAGTGCTGCCTATGAATGTGAAATGCACAATAAATGAGGATTTGGATTTGAAGAAGGTGCAATGCGATGACTGCAGTGGTCAATCAAGGTTGTGTGACCAGCATACCACACCATTCATTTAGGTGCAACGAGCCGGCTGCCACAGAAGGCTAGATTAGAAAGAGGACAATAGCCTCGTTTGTCGTATAAGTTGTGCCGGGGTTCATTTTGCATTATAGCACTGCTTCTCAATTATTTTCTGTTGTCCCTTTATTATAATTTTTTATACTCCCTGCGCACACTCTGCCAATGAGAGCGCCACTCCCACCTACTGTGGTGGATGTGCAATTACACTTTTCTAGTACAGGGTGGGTGGTGGGGGGAGGTAATAAAACATGCTCCCTGGAGACTTTGGCCAGAGGAGCTAACGAGCAAGGATTATAGACTGCGGCGGTTACAAATAAAGAAGTAATTTTGAGCATTAATTTGTAAGTGTTACAGTTCACTACTTGGCACTTGTTAATTCACGGACTACAACTGCGACACGGGGTGGCGCTGTGAGAAAAAAATCCAATTGAGAAACGAACAAATAGAATGAGGTTCCCCAGGCTAAAGAAATTAGCACCAGTGTAGCAATGTTGTAAACTTGCGAGCAGCTGTTTTGTTTGTTAAATGACCTGACTGATTTTGAGATGCTCATATTTCCTGGCAGCAATCATTCGGATGAACTTGCTAAGATGCTCGAAACCTCAGGCTTTGTATGATATTTCTGCTTGCTTGTACCATTTTCCCCAGTGGAAATAGAATTAATCTGTTGCAGTGTATTTGTAAATGTTTTAACATAAACAGCAAAGCTGTCAGTCTTGACTTCAACAAAGGTGGCCTGAAGGTGAAAGTGAGTTATGTGGTTGCTAATGCGCACATTTTTTTAGTTCTTTATTACTGCGAAAGTAAACAGAAGTTTACCGCTATTTCTAATAAAATGCAATAATAAGGTATGCTGAGTCTCGCAGCTTTGAAGAAGAGACAAGGCTTCTTGACAAAGCTTCGTATTTGCTCCTTGGTCTGGAATAAGTGTTGAAAAAAAAAAGCAGAAGAAAAAGCTAAATGCATACTTTGAGGTGTTTTGCAAGTTTATGAGCAATTTGACTAATTATTTTGGTCTCAGTTGTCCAAAATGTACGACATCGCTGAAAAATAAGCATCGTTATTAGCATATCTACCATCTAAAATTCATAATTAATCCAAAATATATTCAGCCAAGGACATTTCTTCACATGCGCATCTCTTATTTAAACCGAGCAACCGGCCAGAGAAAACAAACAAACGGCGTGGCTTCCATCAATATGCGCCCGCCGTACGACTTGTCCTCGGCCCTCTCTGCGAAGATGGCAGCGTTGTCGCCAAAAGGCCGGCTAAAAGAAAAGAGTCCAGATAATAGTTTGTTCTTGGCTTGGCAGCGGGAGGCAAGGGCTCTTTTTTTTTTTTTTTGGAAGTGAAGAAGATTGGGTCCTGGCTGTCACACTTGAAGATAAAGAAAGACAATTTTCAGTCAGAAGCTGATGTGTCAGACGGGTTGCGGTTATTAAGTGTTGCTTGTTTGCACCTTCTAATTAACGCCTCTACCTCCGACGTTGGAGCAGGTGATAATCCCGAAGCAGATTATTTTCAGTGTTCCATAGGTGTTGGAACAATGTGGCTCATATCTTCACCACAGGTAAAAATATATATCAGATTGGGCTCGAGAAATCAGAATCAGATTCATCTTTATTGGCCAAAAACATTGAAGGAATTTTTTTCTACTACTTTGTAGCATAAACAAGACGATTACTGACACGAGTACTGCTGTAACAAGCAACTATGACTAGGGGTCTCAGATGATTCATTTTTTTTATCCTAATTAATCGCATAACTTCAATAGTCGCAAATTTTATATCTGTTCTAAATGTACATTAAAATATTGTTGTCCATGTTTTCATAGTCTTGTTGACATAAATGTAGCTGCATGTTTTAGTCATTAATATAGTAGTTTAATAACAATTCATCAAATTTAGTTTAAATTAAAAGCTGTACTGTATTGTAAAAAACTAATGTGGTTGATTTGTGTTGAGGTCATTTTTCTGCCACAAGATGGCATAATTGCATTTGTAAGACGTTGGTGACAGCTCAGTACATTTTTCTTTTCATATTAAGAGCTAATTTTAAACATGTGAAATTCTGCATTTTTTTTTTAAATAGTAGTCTCCAGAAATATATGCATTATTATTACATTTATTACTGCTAAATTTTGACCCAAGTAAGGGGCAGCCATTAATCACGCATTAGAAGAATTAATGGCGTTAATGCGATTTTTGTGATACAACTTTGAATGTGCAAAGTCCTTGGGCACTTGAAAGTGTGTAGTGCTGTGGAATATTGATCAACAATCAATATTTAATCTATACAACATTTTATACAAATATGTGGAGAGCTGAAGCTACAATAATCAACAGAATAATATTGTCACACAGACATGTGCAAAATTGGCAAACATTTGCAAAGTGCCACTATGGAATTTTTGGGAATCGATGGTAAGAGGGAAGAAGCTATTGGAATATCTGATGGTTTTAATGTAATGCATAATTGGATAGCGCCTACCTGAAGAAAGGAGCTGGAAGAGGTGGTGACCCGGGTGTGGCGGGTCCAAGAGGATTTTGCCTGCGATTGTAATGCCATTTTCAGGCAGATGGTCATTTTCTGGTGTAGCTGAGTATAACCACCCCACCCACCTCCTTCTGAGGCTATTGATTTGATTAGTTTGAAATACAATTTTCTTTAATAGAAAATGATAAATGGAGTGCACTTATATAGTGCTTTTATCTACATAAAATGGTGCTCTAAACGCTTTACAAAGGTTTACATTCACCCATGACAGATAGAAAACGCTGATTTCAAAGCTTTTAGGTCTTTGCACATTTAAATACGTTTTCCTTGATTCTTTAATGAGCAGTTAATTAGCTGTTGTGCTAGCTTGGCTAGCCTAGGTTGGCACCATACGAAAGTTCAGTAGCTGTGTCATGAGTCGAAATAAAAAAAGTCTGAGGCAGCCATGCCGTTAAACAGACAGGAAGTCATCTGTTTAGTGTTTTCAGTTGCTAGTTGGCCGTTTTCAGGCATCGTGAGATTGTGTAACCGTACAATCGTTGACTCCTTCTTAGGTTTTAGACTGATCACTGTTGAATTTGTGTTAGATATAGCAGACAGATGAGTGTGAGGGCCCATTCGTCACAATAACATTTTGATGTCCTGGTTTAGTCTCCCTGACAATGACAGTGTTTGATGAAGAGCAATTTATGGATCCATCATCCTCATCATCACCGCCATTTTGTTGTCACGCCGTTCCGCTGATGCACTAAACTTGTTTAAAGAGCCCACATCAATTTGCTTTATACCCAGTTGGAAACACAGCCATAAAAAGAAAAGAAAAAAATACAGTAATATCACGCAGCATTCCATAATAACACCGCTGGGATTTATCTGTAGTCACACACATCATTAACATTACATCATCACGTGTGCTACTTGCAAACGAGCGAAGCCAAATAGTCCTGCAGAGGTTTGTTTTATATTCTTTTGAAGATAACAATGGGATCACAAGCGACTATTTGCACACATTGGTGAGGTTTAAGCGGTGTTAAATGCTTCTCTACCTCGTCAATGAACACAAAACCGCACTGTACATGGACACTGTCTTTGTTAGTTGTTTTCTACCCCTCTGCTATCTGTCTTTGAAATTTGTTTCTCTATGCCTACTTTTCTTTAAGGCAGTTTGTATACTTTCCTTTTTTCTGCGTCCCAAGACTCCAATCAATAAATGTTTCTTAACTGCCGATGAAAGAAAACATGTCAAAGATCTATTTTATATAAAACCATTATGAGAAATAGCACATTGTTGCTCAACCATAAGACCATGTTCCTACCAAAATGGTGGCTTTAAAGAGAACGGCAATTCACAAAACAATGGAAGATGCTGACCAAGGTCACATGTTGATCAAGGTTATGTCACTAACAATTCTTCTTTTGATCCCAAAAGTATGCTGGCCAATTGAATATATGAATATAGACCCCCCCCCCCCCAAAAAAAAAGGAAAAAATAAATCTTTAACTCACTGCCATTGACGTTAAAAGACATCAAGTAAAAACCTACGGAGGGCCGCCAATGACGTTAAAAGACGTCATCCAATTTTTTTTATTTTTATTTTTAAACGGGTGGAGGAAAGCCTTGCCCAGCTGTGGTGAAAGTTTCAAGCAGATCTAGTTAGCCTAATGACTATTTTTTGGCCCCTAGATGGCAGCAATGACTCTGTTTTGACAAGATTGGGTAGGCGTCAGTAGAAGACGTGAGGCGGAGCTAGAGGGGACAATGGCTGGGGAAGGGAAGAGAACATGGTTGCAAGCAGCTCACGCTCGAGCATTTTTTTTCAAAGACGAAAAGCATCGACCAACGCTAAAGAGCACATTGATGACGACGATGATCATCATCGATGATGATGATGGTGACTCCGAGGTTGACGCCGAAGTTGGAAGCGCTGACGCGGCGGCTATGACGACGTCATAAAGGTTCTCGGGCACCGGAAACACCGGAAAACGCGGAGCACAACCGAGCACGCTCAGGCGGACGTTCAATCGGACGACGAAGAGTGCCCCGAGTCCAATGCATATTCATCGGAGTAGTGGGTACAGTCTGCTACTTGCTATTCGCCGGAAAAAAAGGCCGTCAAGAAAGTGTAACGTCTGCACCGAAAGGAGCCATCGCAAGTGAAACTAATCTGTTGTGCAAATCCTGCTGCGTCTCCTTGCACGCATGGGAGCGTTACAAAAAGAAAAACTGTATTTGAAACATCCACTTAATTGTAAATAGTACCACAGTTGCACACATTTGTAAATAGTTTGCGAAATTGTTTTGTCAAATTGTTACACTGTTGAATGGAAATAAACGTATTTTGCAACCAAAAAACACTTTTTCATTGTTGGTGATAGCGTTTTACAGAAGTAAAGCACTATTTAGGTGTTTGTGGGATCATTCATGGACAAAAAGAAGTGTACAATTCACTAGAGTGCATGAAATAACATCGTTTCACAAAAAGCTCTTTTTCTCCGCTTTTTGTTTCAAAACAGAGCATTTCGGTGAAAGTAACCATTTTCTATTGTTGATTACTGAAGAACGGAATAAGGTAGAAACAAACTTTTTTTTCTGATGAAAGATGAGAGTTCAATCTTTCATTTGGTAGTATGTGTGTTTCCATAGTCCAAGCACAACATTTTCTGTGGACCTTGAAAGATCAGTCAAAATGCTTAAATCGGCTGGCACTGGCGAAAACCCGTTTCTGAAAACGTCTGGCAGTCAAAGAGTTAAAAGGGAAGTCAATCCCAATGTTTTTTTTTGTTTGTTTTTTTAACAATAATATGTTCTATGCAGCCCCACTGGTCTAAATACGACATTCTGTTTAATATTGCTTTAGTAGAATATGAGTTAAGTAGCAAAATCCAGCCATTTTTATCCATCTCAGGGGGCGGCCATTTTGCCACTTGCTGTCGACTGAGGATGACATAATTGTTGCTCAGGTCTCAGGTAACAACAAATCACAGAACAGCTTGAGAAAACAGGTGAGTTGCGATTGGTCGTTGCCTGAGCCCTGAGCAACTGTGATGTCATTTTCAGTCGACAGCAAGTGGTATTGCCGCCCCCTGAGATGGATAACAATGGCTGGATTTTGCTTCATAACTCTTATTCCACAAATGTAATATTAATCAGAATGTCATGTTTTCGACTAGTGAAGTCACATAACATATTATTGTCAAGAAATGTTTAAGGTTGACTTCCACTTTAACAGATTGTAAACGTCCAATGTGAATATCTGAAATAAAAACGGGTCGAATTTGTGAATAAATAGTAGAAAAACGATGTAAAAAATCAAATGTGTCGCCTTTTCCTACGAGAGGACTGAACAACAACTTGCACAATTTGCCGACTCCTGTCAACCGAGGTGATGACGTGCTTGGATGTAGTTTATCTCTTGTCCACCTAACCATAGGTAAACAATAAAAAAGAAAAAAAATACACTTTCATTAGCAAATGCCAAAAGCAGCAATCTGCTTACTTTTAATTATTCAAACTTGGATCGGGACCAGATACAATCACCTACATTTAAATTCAGCACTATTGGGCCGCTTTCCAAATGTCTTGATAAAGACAAAAGTTTCTGCCAGAATAAGTCTAAAGAATGATAGATTTGTTGAGGATCACAATACGCTTAATTAGCTCGTCAGAAAGCGTGCAACTGGAGATTTAAGTGCCATTTAATATCATAATGCATTTCGAGGGCTTGAGTCGATTAAGGATTCCCGGAATCATCTACAGGCTTCCTCCTCCCAGTCTGGCTGTAGCTCAGATGATGCTTGTGCTGAGATATGATCATTATCACGGTCAATATAACGTTTGTCACATTTACGTAGCACAAGTGTTTGTTATACCTTGTATCATCGGCGTTTGTGTTGAACATTTGAACAACACCTGAAACTGAAAAATGATTAGCTGAGATTTGGTATGGACAAAATAGATGCTTGGTTTTGTCGAAATATAAGCCGAAATAAACATCTGAAAAGAGTTTGAAAAGAAAAACCTGAAAAAATAAACGCTGGAAAACAATCTAAAACCCTGGAGTTTTATGTAGAAAAATCTGAAAAAAAAAGAAAAAAGTGTGGGGTTATCAGTTAACAGTTGTTTTTCAATATTGAAATGCAGAAAAAAAATCTGCAGAAAAAAAATCACACAATCAGTAAAGAAGACCACTTGGCAATTATTTATTTATTTATTTTCGGTGGGGGGGCAAAAAGTCTTAAAAAACAACAACTGTTTCAAACATCTGAATATAGTCAGAATTTTTTTTTTTTTAGCATTAACTTGATGGAAAAAAAGAGATACAAGAGGATACCTGGTCATCCTGCCATATTCTAATTAGTAGACTATAAAAATGTTGCCTTTCAAAGGAAACCAGCGTAATGGAAAAGTACATGCCGACTGATGTGCACCGATTTCTTCGGATCACAAAAAGTGGATGTGGCTACACCCCCTTTTCAATAAAAATGTCTTCTACTTTGGGGCCTTATGAGGTCTTGTGAGGAAGTTGCAGTGATTGTGATGAGAAGTAGCAGGACACCAGATGAAACAAAGCCTCAACCTCGCCGTCTGGACTACTAAAATAGCTTGGAAAACGTGTGCGGGAGTCTTTAATGCAGGATTTTTGATGGCTGCCATCTTGGATTAATATCACATTGGGCTTCATCAAATAATCATGGACCGAAGATGAAGCCGCGCACTAATGGAATTGGTTTCATGCACCCCTCAAAACTGGGTTTCGGGTCCCGGCTATTGGGAATCTGACCGAGCTCTTGCATGGGTGGGGAAAACTTTTCTGTCCGGTTCGGCTATGAGGTCAGGTAGAACAGAGGATCCATATCTCTTTTATGCTGGAACTGTTTTTCTGTGTGACGGCAGAGTAGTTTTATTTTTTTTAAACTGCTACCGTAGCCATTTGCATGATGTTTAGTGAAATTTGCAGTTGGACAGAGCGAGGTTTGAGAACTTTAAAGCTCCTGAAAACTGGCCAAGAGGAGGAGAGGGCAGGAAGCCTCGAACCGTTGAAAGTCATGCACGATAATGTTCAAGATACATGCTCAGTAGACCGGATTAAGGAAGGGCGCGGCTGGCTTATCGCGTGCCATATTTTGCTCACCCTTACCCTATATGTGCCGCCTCCCGGTCCCGCCCCCGCGCCCTCCTGCTGTTCTGCCTCCATATTGCTCGGCTCACCTCGGGCGCTGCGAGAACTTCATCAAGTTTGCATGAACCTGTCTTGCTGGAAAAGTGGGTCACGGCTCGCCATCTGAGAATTAGGAGGGGTGAGCGCCTTCATTGAGATGCTGGGCGTGCATCGGCCACCGCCAGAATCCCGGCCCGTGTGAGCAACCCAGCTTCTCGCAACCCCCCCAACAACACCCCCTCCTTCGCCGGTGCATCTGCGTGCTGCCCCAGCGCCTAAAGGAGGCATACTAATGAGGCAACCTTCTCCTTGCCGCCCCCACCCCCGCGACCCCGCCTGCTCCCATCGTCAAAAGACACCATTCAGAAGACTGAAGGCTGTTGCTGTTTGAGGCGGGATCAGAAAAGGCCTCGCCGTGGCCTTTCAGGAGCTTACTGTTGACGTTTACTTGAGCTTCTGTGTTTGCAGCAGCGGCTTACGAGGCATTGTTGCCGCCGCGTGAACTTTGAGGCATGAGTTCTTGGGCAGGGGAGGAAAAGAAAATCACAGCTTCTGTTACAAAACAAGACAGCAGAAATAAAGTAAAAAAATATTTGATTAAGAAAAAAAAGGCTAATCTGATGATGTGAAACGTCTTAAAAATCCCTTCAATGTAATTTGTTTCTAAAAACAATGGGGTTAGTAAAATTAAAAATATATACATATATATCCAAAATGAAAATAACATCTGGATTTTTAAAATTTGATTATTTAAGTGTGTTAGTTTTATTTATTTTTTTTAAATGCAAAGAAAATGCTCTGAGAAGAAAATGTGAAGAAAAGAAAGGGCTTCAAGCGTTAAATGTTAAAACTGAAATATCTGGAATAAAATTGTACAATCTAGGGGGAAAATGAGGCAACAAAGAAAGGGGAGTATAAACAAACAAACAAACAAATAAAGAAGCCCAGGACTAAGATCCTGGAAGGGGGAGCACAGTGTGGATTGGGAGGGGAAAAAAAAAAACTCAGCAAACGGACACAAATGAATACACAACTCACAGCAACTCCAATGCCAGCACATATGGAAGTGGAAGTGGGCAAGTATTGGGCAGGGAACGTTACAGCCCACATGCGCTGAGCAGCTGTAAATCGTACTGCCACCTCTCAGGCAGTTTCGCTGTAACAGACGAAGGAATGAGAAACACAGTGGAATGCTTTGATAAAAGTTTGTGTATTGATTGAATTGTATGAAATGTCTATGTGCGCATAAATGTAAATATTAGTCTATCCGTTGCCATCTACGTTCTTTAGCGTGCAACGTTTCTTACTGGATTTTGACAAATGGAAATCACTTGAAAACACCCCTAAACACCTGCTGCTGTTCGATAGTCATGCCAGATGAGGCTGGTGTGTTTATTTCCTGTTTGGTTCTACAAAGTATGACGATTTCAGTGGCATTTTTAGCCTTCATAAAGAATCTCTGCCGCCCTCTGAATTTGCCCGACAGACATGCCCGGTAATAGACACACACACACACACACACACACCACAATTAGCTCATCCCAGGTGAGCATGTTTGACCCTGGCAGAGTCCTTCATTGCCGCCTCCACATCCCGCCAGACAAACCACATCATCATCGTCATCGTCACTTCCCTATTGATTATTATTCATGTGGAAGATTTTTTGTGTGTGTGTTTAGTAAACATCAATATGGCGCTGTCAAGTGGGATGAGTCACTCTCCTGCCACCGACATCAAAGAGCACCCACTTTGCACAGTAGACGCTGTAAAAAATAACAACATTGGGGACCTAATGTTGGGGGCCAGCAAATTGATAGTGAAGCGATTCATACAGCGGGCTGAAATAGGATTGTTTAGGGGAGAATTTTGATATTTGACAATATCTGTCACTAGTGGAAACCCCTCAAAAATTGTTGTAAACCGATTGTTGTTAGTGTAGTAATTTACAGCGCTAGCTTTAAAACAGCTGCATTGGGAAACTGGAGCTCTCAGGTGGTTTTAATTTTTATTTTTTTATTTTTATAAATGTTAAGTTGTCAACATGTTTCTGTCAGTAATTGAGACCACTAAAACAATTGCGGACTGATGGTCAGGGACCTATAGAAGCGTACTGGTTTACATAGCTGATTTTCCAATATATGACATGGTGAAATTGTAGTCCAGAGTCCATCATCAATTGAAACACTACATTCAGTAGTTGAGACCACACACATAATTGAGAACCTATAGTTTTGAGAGTGTAGCAATTCACATAGCTGGCTTTCACAAAACGTGCATGGCAAAATTCTTCTAACATTTTAACACTTTGGTCTGCAGTAGAGGCTACTACAGTTTTTTGGGAACCTAACAATGATGGTGGGCATATTGATAGCATAGTGGTTCACATAGCTGATATTCAGGAATATGGAATAGGGAAATTGAATAGCCAGAGTACAGTTTATTATAGTGGTAGAGCCCACTCAAATTATTGTGATCCAATGTTTTAGTGGCTTATAGATAGTGTTGTGTTTCACATAGCTGATTTTCACTTACAGTAGATTGGATTCTAACATTTTAACACTAACTCTGCAGTGGAGGCTACTGAAATTAATGGGAACCTACTTTCAGGGGTAATATTGATAGTGTAGTGATTCACTTACAGTAGCTGATTTTCAGCTATATGGAATGGGGAAATTAGATAGAGTACATTGTATCCATTTAAACATTTCAGTCAGTGGCGGAGACGACTCCAATTATTGTGAACCAACAGTCCTATGGCTTACCGATAGTGTTGTGGTTCACAAAGCTGACATTCACACAGCTGGCATGGAAAATTGGAGTGTTGTGTTCAGAGTGGAGTTTTGAGATTTAAAGCCTTTCTTAGTTGTAGAGACCACTCAAATCATTGTAAGCCTAATACTGTTGGTGGACATCTTGATAGAAAAGTGATTCACGTAGCTGCCTTTCACACAGTTGAATTGGGAAACTGAAGCGGTCTAAGTGAAATTTTGATGTTTAAACTCTTCTAACAATTGGCATGTACTGTATTTAGTAGTGTAGTGATTCACATAGTTGATTTCCATGCAACCATACAGTAATATACTATTAAGACAAAGAAGCAGCCTCTTTTGTAGGGCAGCACACGCTCAGTCGCGGTGATAACATTAATATTAAATGTACGTAGCAAGGCCGACGGGAGATCACAGAAATGATTTGAGGTCACAGTCTTGACATGTTGAACATTTAAAAAGAGTGAAAAGGATCTGTGCTGTAATTAATATTCAACTTTGCCAGGGAGAGACGTGTTTAAAAGCTCTCTGTAGTAGAGCAAGTGCGATAACTACTAAGGTCATTTAAAAGTAGTTAAGGTGGAAAAGTAAGTGCACTTGTTACTGTTGGAAAAAACAAAGAAATCAGAAGAAAAGATCACAGAAAAGGGAAAATAAATAAACCTTAATCTTTAATGTTAAACCTGGTGAAAATATGAAAAGGGGAAACGGTAAAACAATTATAATCAGAAAACCAGAAAAATTATGAACATTTAAAGAAAAACAAGAATGACCTCAAAATCAGGAAATCTGAAAATAAAAATAATAATAGAATAAAAAGATATTTTGGAAACAATATAACAAATAAACATTTGGAGAAAAAAACCTAATAAAAAAAAAATCTGGAAAAACTAAACCTAAACAATTTTAAATATGTGGAAAATAATAAGAAAATACGGGAAAAAAATCAGTAATATCAGTAAATAAAATCATAACACTACTAGTACTACTACAAAAATATACTACACATACTAATAAAATCTACAATAATATAAAAAGGCCCCCCAAAAAACTGTCAAGAAAAAATCCGGATGACAGATCAAAAAATTTGAAAAGTAAAAATCTATTTATTTCATTCTTTGTTTAAATGTATGTCACACTTTAGCCTCCATACTTCTGCAAGGAAATAGTGAATTTACATTTCCGTGAGTGGAAAAAATAGTGAATTTTTACTATCCCAAGAGGTGGCTTTTACTTTGCAATTTGCAATTTTTTGTCACTGGGAAGAAGAGTGCAGGCAGAAGCACTTCTAACAGCCCCCAAGGTGGGTCCAAGGTGGTCTTCTTTTACACTGTTGGGCACGTCCACCATCTGAGGCCATTTGTAAAAGTTGTCGTGTAGCACTAACAAGACTTATTAGGAGAATGCGGGGGCCAAACGGGATCTGCCGGCAGCTCTCGCTCCCGAGAAGTGGATGAAAGGACGGCACGGCGGGCGGGAGGATAATTGCGGGATGCCTCGGCCACCCCACCCTCCCTCGGAGGCTTGACTGTCAATTCCCCCAATTTCCCCCCCCCCCATATTCATGAATTGATCATGAGTGTTTGCCAGCCAAACAAACATCAGAGCGCATATTAGCTCAAACGTTTTGCAGTTGTTTGAACGGATAAGAAAACTGGCTGTGTGTGCTCTTATCTTGCTAACGTGTCGCCACAAAGATGTTGTTTCCTTCGCTGTGTTAATTCCATCAAGCGGTTTAACAGTACCATATATTTATCAATGTGGCTTTGTTTATTTATGACGCAACACTCTAGATTTTCATAGTTTCTTTTTCATGAATAGGTGTAGCAGTAACATAAATATTGATAAGCGCATCTGTCATGTGTAGACTGCAAAAAAGGTTTACTAATCCAATCCATGCCTGAAGAGACTATGAGAGAAATCTGCTCTTTTGGTTTGAAACGGCCATTTTCGGCTTATTTTGGCCATTTCCAGGTGCCCTTCAGGGGGCCCTACAGATAAAAAGAGCGTGGGGGTGCCAGGGCCTCGATCATCACTTTTTGCATCTTTAATTTATGCATTTATATCTTCCTACTCAAAGAGTAACTCAAACACCTGTAGAAACCTTCATATAAATCTGCTCCAGCAAAAATAAATCAAGTGTTTGACAAGTATGATCTTGTTTACCAACTTCCTAGCACGCTGTCATCTGCCTTTTCAAAACATATAACCTTTGCACACTCAACAGCAAGTTTTCCTTGCTTACTGAAAGATACCTGCTGCTTCTCTACAATCCACATTTAAAAGAAAAAAGATCATTTCCTTTCCTGTAAAAGGGCTTCAAAGTTTTTCTTGCTTCGAGTGAAACAAGAAGACCTAAAAAAAAAAGGAATCAAAAGCTGCGAAAAAGCTCATCAATTAACGAGTCTGCTATAGAGATGCCGAGAGGCAAACTCACTTCTACTTTTTATGCCGTTCACGCTAAGAGGAGAGCAGAATTACATTAATATTCCCGACAACAATGAGAGAGAGTGTGCTTCTCCAAATGTCAAACGTATTGAATCCAAATTCCCCCTTTACGTTAACATCCTTTCCAAGGTTAATCCTGTATAGCACTTCCTGTGTTATGCGCTTCTTCATAAGGACAAAGCTCGCCCATTTCTGTCGCTGACAGATCAGATTTGGCACTCTAACACTCTAATATTGCATTCTGGTGCAACATGTAGCCTAATGGCTAATGCTAGAAAGGCACTTGAAGTATGCCTGGTCCTTATGCTCATTTTGAAGATTTTGACATTTTCACCTAAAGTGCACAATCAGGCTGAAAACGCATTTAAAGCAATAAAAAGTTCATTTTGGCTCACACACCTAAACTAAACGTTGTAGACTCAATTTTTTTGATGACACAACCGAGCAAAATTGATCATCCAGTATACACTCCATTGACTAAGTTGAATCTTCTGCTCCCGGCTACCTTGACGTCATCGTCATTCACAAGCCATTTGAACTCAACTCGTCTCTTCTTGGAAAAGGCCATACCCGTTCAGGCACCCAAAAACTGATGGCCGGCGGGCCAGATGTGGCCCAGAGGCCACTTTTTGAATACTTGTAAATTTTAGCTGCTAGAAAGGAGACACAAAAGGAATGAAATATCCATGTTCCTCCCAAATACGCCCCCCCCTTTAGTCAAGTGACTATTTTTCCATCTACTTGTAGTTTTTATCAAGTGATTCTGAAAATGGATGGCTGGATATTACATCTTTTAGAGTGCACAGACGCTCCCCTCCTTACGAACGAGTTACGTTCCGGACGATCGTTCGTAAGGTGAATTTGTTCGTAAGTTGCTTCAGTGCTATATTTTGTATTATAATTTATGTTTAAAGCCTATATAAGTATATTGAAGGTTTATATAAGTATGTTTAAGGCTTGTACAAGTAACCTGCATTGGTTTGTACTGAAAACAACTTTGTAACATGTACGTAATAAGATAAATAAAATGAAGTTTAACTTACTTTTGGAAGATGTACTCGATGCTTAAGGAGATGATGGAGGAGGAGGAAGAGGAGGATTTTATATCATGAGAGATTCTTCGTCGTCGCTGGAATCGGCTTCAAAAGTTATTTCCTGCTTCATGGGGACCGGCGTTTTCTTCCTCCTCCTCCTCGCCACGTTGCTCAGCCTCCAATGAGCTCTCACAGCGGCAATCGTCGGTATTAGCGGCGGAAAGAAGCACTACGCGCAATACAAAATCTAACTTACAGCATTTCTTTCCGAACATTTTTCGACATACTGTACGCGCAGAAATGTTGGTATGTACCGTCGTTCGTAACTCGAAAGTTCGTAAGTAGGGGAGCGTCTGTAATGTGCTAAAAGAACTTCTGCAGTGATGGTTGCCCTCATCATGGCCCGCAGAAGACTGAAGAAACAGACGTGACGTTTACAGATTATTGATGGCGGCAATAGGAAGGCAGAGGCAACGTACAATGAAACCTTTGTCCATTAAAGGTTTAATGGAACCACTAAGATTGAACATACTGTTTGTTTTATTTCGAAGCATTTTTCCTCACAGAAAATCATGGAAATGGAAACAATCTGCCATTAGAATAATAATTTTAAGAAAAGCAAGTAATTGCTAATATTAAAACATAAAAGCAACCAAAAAACAGTCAGTGGATTTGAAAGGAGTTATATTATGCAACGTTTTTTTTCTCAATTTAAAACAGATCCCAGATGTTTTGGTAAAAGTTAAGTTACCATGATGACTAGAGGCATAGCTAAGGGGCTAAGACTAAGCGAGGGCTATACAGTGATGCCAACTTAGTGACGGACTGCACCTACTCACCCGGAAAGACACCAATTCAACAAATCAACATGAAATTGGATTTTTTTTTTTGCCATTTTGGTTCAAAACCCCTATTTAGGGGTGAATTCACCTAAATGAGCACCAAATGGAAGCAGGTGGTTGTTGTTTACAGTTCCTGTATTAGATCTCATTAGATGGCGTCCCTACTGTCGTGACCGGTGAGTGTAAACACACTGTATCATTTTGGCGCCTGGCTAAATATCACAGCGGCTAAACCCGTGCCTCCCTATGAGCCTCGTTCCCCTGCTGCAGGTGCTAATTCCACCCATTCTCAACACAGTAATGCTAATTAGCGCACAGATGGAGACGCATCTCACACACACACACACACACACACACACACGCACATACACACATGCACACGCCATGATCCGGCTTGACCTTTCCCATTGTCACCTGCCGCTGGTGTAAATCTGATTTGCTTTATTAAATTAACACTGTTAAAAAAAAAGTGTAACCCTACTTACTTGGGTGTATCAGAAGCCATCTTAGGGAAGTCATTGCAGCACAATGAAGACAATTGATTGTCGATACTCCCGGAGAAGAGACCAATAAGTGAATTAAATTGTAGCCTTTTATATTAATTCATCCGTCAGGCAATATCTTGAAATTGTTCCCCAAACCAAGCATATAGTTTAGCTTTTTATTTTAATTCCCAGGAGCTGCAAGGGGAAGAGTTTGCATTATTATTATTACACTTAATTACTAGTCCTCCGAAAGTGTCCCCGTGTGTACGTCATCAGCACTACTGTCACATCCCTGGCAGGCGGGTTTATGAATATATTACACCTCATAAAGTGTGACATTGTTTTGAACTGAAATGCCGCTGGATGAAAATAATGCCACGTCAGCTCTATACCGAATACAGTATATTGAAAAAGTGGTGCTTTTTTCTCTCTCCCATTTTCTAAACTTGTGAACCATTTAGGTATTTGTCGATGAATGTGGATGGCCATAGACTCATTCACTCACAGCCATTTTTCAAAGCAACCCCCTTCGCTCCTGGCTGTTTTACTGTATTTTGACAGATTTTGCAAGGCCCGCAGAATATTGTGTTCTATTGCTATAAAAACATGGAATCTACCAAAAGAAAGATTAGAGTCTCTTCTTTCATCAGGAAAAAAAGTACATTTTTATCTGTTTCCGTTTTGCAGCAATTAGCATTAGAATATAGCTAAGTTTCATCATTGTTCACATAGCTGTTAAAACCAGTGGCAAAAATAGCTTTTTTGCAACATGCTCCTGGTTGATAATTCATTAGCAAATTTCTATGCATGTTTTGTGTATACCATTCTCCACTTGAAGTCTGGAATGTCATTTAGAATGAATTCAGATTCATTAACATCTCTATGAAGAGAATGTGCCGTACGTGCGTATCTTCAACCCGAAGGTGATTTTGCATTTTCCTACAGATTTATTAGTGAATGAAGCAGTTCAGAGTACATATGGCAGTTTTCAGGTGCCCTTTAAAAGCGGACACCTACTACAGATATTGTATGATTGCTACCAAATTTGAGACACATATACTAGAAAGACGGCTTTTTGTCATTGCGTACGAGTCAAATTTGGTGGCGATATTTGCAATCGGAAAACAAAAAAAAGTCTTTTATCTCTTTCTATTCTGTTGTTTTTTCCTTACTGTAAACTGCAGCTGGACGGAGTCCAGGAAAAAGTTCCCCACGGGGAAAATAAAAGTATATCGTATCGTATCGTATGCCTCAAAGGACTAAGTCAGACATTTTGATTTGAGGACACAATTTAGGGCCAACTGATGAGTTCTCAGCACCATAAAGTCAGCTCCACAACAATAAATAATCCGGCTTCAGAAGCAGTTTCATCACAACATTAAATTTGGTAAGCTTTTCTACCATGAGTAAATCCACAAAAAAATCCCGAAGAATCCTTTCCTGAACTGCTATTTTGATATGACGGGGCTCTATTTGGGATCATGTTGGCCATTACCTATTTCACTTATAAACCAAACTTGTTCAAAAATATTGCTACTAAATTTGAACCACTTGACAGATTCATGATGCTAAATGCAAGATGACTTTCTGTTTGCAAGTTTATTTTGAATGAAGTCGGAATTCAATTTAAAATTGAAATGATGACAAAGCCATGACTGATGAACATCAGACAGACAAGTTCAACCCGGGCGTAATTACTTTGTTTGCCAATCAAGCCAGTCGCTGCTTCTTTGTCGTACGCTCGTTTATCTGCATGACGGATCTTAATAGTGTTCACAAAGGCAATTGCGCAAGTCCAACTTGCACTATATTAGGCGTGCCCTCGAACCCTCCCTCACTACTCTCAACTGATCTGAACCTCACAAAGAGAAATTTAATGTAACTGTGAGATGAAGTGGTTGAAGATTTGAACTTTTATTCTGCCTCTTTTAAAATGACTCATGGAACTACGAAGTAATGGATCAGAGGTGATCTTGTTAGAATCTTGTCTCCTACTGGCAGTTTTGCACAAAGTCCCATTAATCGGAATCTTGACATAGCGGCGAGATCATACGGAATGCTTTGTTCGGCGACGTTGTCTTTTGAGGCCCGTCGCTTTAAAAAAACGGCGGATGAACTCTTGAGCTCGCAATTCAAATCAATCTGGTTGCAGTGCGGGAACGGAGGGCTTCATTACCGGGGCGAGCGAGGAGCTCAGCCATCAGCCGTCTAATATCGCTGTGATCCTCTCCTCTTTTCTTACCTAATTGAATTCCACCACAGACGTGCCCCTCAGCCGCAGATTTATCGTATCCTGGAATTGGACGAGAGCCTCTCTCCGCCAACGCACGTGCACAGAACGTTTAATCCTCATCCTCGTGATCTCTGCCCGGACCAGGGTGGCCTTTCAAAGTCACGTTGTGAGTTGCAATGATTGTGAGTAGCTTCAATGGGCAGCGGCATCGTTTTTCACAACAGGCGTCATAAATAAATCTCTCATAACATACTAACTGCACTTTTTCAACACATCTTCTTGTGGTCCTGATGAGTGTGTAATAGAGCTGTCAAAAATTTATTGATTAACTGACAAGTAATTAATTCTCGTTTCGCCCGCACATTCTGTTGGTGAGAACCTGCCGTGTTTATGTTGTTCAGGTGAAGGTTGCAACTGTTAGGGTATGGACAAGGACCATGAACTTCTGGCTGTCGTTTCCAGATGGGACGTATTTTAAAAGGAAAAATCTGGATTGTGCACTTGAACCATCATGCAGTTTTAATCCAGCCCTAAAAGATGACAAAAATCACACAATGGTGTCTTGTAATACCTTAGTGGAGCCATGTACAAAATGTTTTTATGGATCATGAACTGGAGGATTTGTCACAAATATAACAAGTCTTCCAAACAAACTGCATTTAAGAATACCGGCGCAAAAGTCCCAGCGCATTTGCATGCGCTATGGCGTATCTGGCCGCCATCCAGCAGATCTCGCGGATCACTTATTTGATTAAACACGATCGCACTCGGCAGGGAGTCGACGTACAAGAAGTGCTGACGGCAGGGAGAAAAAAAAAAAAGCCTCATGAATCATGCAGTGCGGTCAGAAGGGCGTGTTCCCTCCAAAGCCCGTAAAATAAATGTTTCTTTTTCTTTCTTTTTTTGTGCTCCTTGTTTTTTTATTTATGGTTTGTTTTGGGAGTTTAAAAGGAAAAATTATCCACGGGTTTGTTTTCATCATTGATTCCACTTGTTCACGTCTGGAGTGCTTTTTTTCCACTTGAAGAAACATCACTTTCTTTGATCTTTTGATTGACAGGGTGGCAATTTAACCAACTACAGTATTAATGACAACAGTAGGTGAAGGCTGCCTTTGGCCGTTTTGTACCGCCTCGATGGCTCTAATTAACATTTGAGCTCAGTTAAGTGGCATAATTCGGATACGTGCCATTTCAGCGTACTTATAAAAGTTGGACATCTAGCTATGCTAGCTCGACGTCATCACTTGATGGTCATGTACACGTACACAACAACCATGTCTGCACAAACAACACTCAGAAACACAACTAAGCACTATTGTTGTGTTATGTATTGTTTACATCAGTGTTGTCACTGATCGCTGTGTTGGTAGTTGATGGAGATATTTACGTGCAAAAGTGCTAAAGCAGTAAATAGTAATAAAAATGGATTTATAAAACTTTAAAAAGGTGATGAGAAAATGACCAGAAAGTACGCAAAAAAAAAAAAATACTAATAGTAATAATATTTTTAATTACAAACCAAAATAAAGCAAACTACTTGTGTATTGACGATGCCTGGCAGGCACGACTTGGCGAGGGAACGATCCCGTCACTTACTGGCCCATTTGAGGCATTGTGTGTCATGTATAACAAGCATGTTTAGCTTATTGACATTTTCTAAGTAACAACTGCCAGACATTCACACAAACCTGTAAAATAAAAAAAATAAAAAATGTGTTAATTTTGTCTTCTTAGTAAACTCACTGAAAGCTAACACGATTTTAACGACGGTAGTTTTTGTGCAACATGATATCATTTTGCTTAATTTCTGATAAAAAAAAATAACCGGTCAAAATGATAACATGTTGCACAAAAACTATAGTGTTTATTATTGTGGGAATGCTAAAGCTGATTCCACATTACTTACTACTAATTTAACGTTAAATATCAACTTTTCCACGTTCATTTTCAAGGGGAAAGACATTTCAATTTGACTTAGTCCCACTTTCCACGCCCACTTCCATACATACAACTTATCATCATTACCAGTTGTCTGATAATGCTCAGTGGTTCAAGTTGGTAAAGTGCATTGTCCAGTAACCAGGAGGTTGCGGGTTTGAATCGCACCTTCGACTGTAAATTGCAAATATATCCATGGTCTAAGTGATATACATGTATACCAACTGACTATCATACCAGGAAATGAATTATAATTTCACTGAAATGATTAAACTTGTGCATTGATAGCTTTCAGCTTTGTTCAAAACTTTTAAATATGCCTTAAGCTATTAGCTACAACAATTGACTTAGCTCAGTGCTTAAAGTAATTGCCTGCCACCTCGGAGAACCTGGGTTCAAACCCCGCTTGGACCACATTTTAGTACATTCGACGGTTTGAATCCCGCTTTAGGCTGGTTGCAGCTCAACGTTTCTTTTTTTTCCACTTATCTTGAAACTATAATTAATCATGGGTATTTTTTTTACATAATTTATCTTTCAATTTAATTCATAAGCATTCCACTTGTCATTCAGCTTTCAGCATTCCCACGCAATTTTGCATTAATTGCACTTTTTTTTGTTTTTTGTAGTTGTACTGCATTTTGCTCACAAACCTCGCATGTCCTCCATTTCGGTGGTTCCCCAAAAGATTCCTCCCGGTTGGCATCTGAAGGTGTTTCGATGTCGAGTTGGCGGCCACAGCGGAGCATTTAACATTTAACGTGACAGATCCTCTCCCCTAGAGTCAGTCAGACCCAACTAAGCGATTATAATGAAATTACATCCGGCATGGCTGCAAAAAACATACGGTATTTGGGGGGGATAAGATGCAAATAAGAACGACTTGCTTAAAACTTATTCGCTGCCATTGATGGATTTCGCTGCCAAATATGTATTGTAACTTGGAGAACAATTAAAATGTGACTTTTTCCATAATGTGCCACCTTTTAACTACACATAGTGGAGACATACCAGTTGTGCACTTTTTAGCATTAACGTTAGCATTAACAAACGAGCCACTTAAAAATCTCCGTCCCGCCCGTTGTAAGGCTCGGATCGGAGCATGTCACGGGGGCTCGACGGCGTTGATATATTCAGCTCATTACGTGGCGCAGATGGAGGTGTACGTCGTTGCCAGTGACAGTCGGTGATGTGTGCGAAGCTCCCGCGACGACGCGCCTCAACGGCTCGGGGGCCGACGGCAGCCTCTTTGAATCCTGGAGAGGATCATAGCCACAGTGGCACTTGGCAAAATGGCTCTCTAATTATAGTCATTTTCGTTTTGTCCACACATGCTCGCTACTCAGTCATGTGCGAGGAGGTGATACCTTTTGCACAACACTCGGCCGGAACGTTCCCTTCCCCTGCCAGATTTCCACTGTGCTGGCAGTCATTGGGACTTGGGGGTGCTCTGTGGCGGTGACACGGAACAACGCGGGGGGCGGCGTTGGGGGGCATCTGCGCAACCGGGAATATCATCAGCCCTGTGATAACACTCTGAGGCGACACGACCGGAATAACATTGACTTTGCACGTACAGTCGGGTTTCATTTGGATTGCCACATGGATGCATAGATTGCTTTACAGCTGGGGTGTCAAAACTCATTTTTGTCCCAGGCCACATTGTAGTTATGATTTCTTGGAATATGACTGTGATATCTTATGAATATGATACAGTGCACAACAAATTTAACTTTTTTTTACTCGTCAAGAATAATGGATATTGATTAATGGATAATATTTTTATGTTACTGTAGCAAGAAAATGTTTGCAAAACAAGGATTCATGAATTGGAAACATGACTGCTTTTATGGATGATCTTATTTTTAGGGCGGTGGCTCAAACACGCTTCACCCTCCTAATTGTCATGGTAACAAATGCCGTACTGCCATAATGCTGCTGATGAAAACGAAATGCCATAACCCTAGATCGATCAATCAATCAATGCAGTACTTTTTATTTGTTAACTCAGCACCATACACTGACCCAAATCGAACCCTATTCTTAGCCAACAGTTATCCCTGACTTAGTTTGGTTGCATTATTTGACTAAATGAAAGGGGCAAAATATTAGAAACAGCTCTCTGTTTGAAGCACAAGGAAAATTGTGTCTCTTACTCTAATTTAAACAATTTTAAGACATTAATTTCCGCCAATGGTTGATGAGCATACAATACGTCCCTCACCCTCCCCTATACTGTAACCCTACACAAAACCCTTTCCTAACCCGCTTTATTGGATCTCATTAGCTTGTATTGTGGCCTGAAAATAAAGGGCCTTATTAAATTGCAAACGTGCGGCCTCCATTTGAGCTGAAGCACATTCCTAAACCCTGCATGAACTTTCCCAAGTGGAGGATATCAGCGTGGCGGCATCGCGGCGCCCCGCACGGCTCGTTTAATCCGTCGCCTTTTGCTTTTATGCACTTAACGAAATGTCAACAAGAAAAAGTTGTTGCCCTCCTCGTCCACAATGCGATTTTCTTCTTCTTTTTATTTTATTTTTATTTTTTTTACAAAATATTAGCCCCCTGCTGTCTTTCTTGACTGGAGGATGCTCTAAACTGTGTAATTGAAATGTCCGTAATTTTTTTTGCTCTGATGTGACCAGGATCCGCCTTTTTTTGTGTTAATATACAACTGATAGTAATTAAGCACAAATACTTCTACTGTAGTTAAGTAGATTTATGTACTTGAGAATTTATACATTTGACAACTTTTAATCCTCATTTTCAAATATACATTTGTACTTTGTACTCTTTACTTTGTCAAAATAGGCTTTTTAAACCTTAGCAAATGGCAACGATGTAAAATTCAAGATAATTTCTTGGATGGAAAAATCATAAACATCAGGTTTTAAAAAATGGCCTAATCTTTTTTGTTGTTGTCAAGGTTAGAGATGTATATATAATATTCTCAGTTATAGTAAAAAGTATCAAGGCAGGACCGGCTCTCACTTCTATCACAATTTAGCTGAAAGCAAAGCTGCGTCAATTTCATATTTTCTTGTTGGTACGAGCACAATGCAAGTTAATAAATGAAGGAAACTATTTTGAGTACATTCATTATTTCTACTTTTACCAACATCTTATTTACACAAGTCTTGCACTCCAACGTGTGGGTACAGACTTTGACTACTTGTGCCACCTCTGGAATATCAACTTTCTCGCATCCTCATTAATCCTCACTTGCTGTTTATCCTGCAGTGCTGCTGTGCTGCACAATCGCTCTTAATACGGCAGTCATTTGAATGTCGCTTGTCACTTGAAGATGGCAATCAAATCCAGCAGCTTGCGAAGTCTCATCTTGACATTACCAATGACTGATTGGGTGAATTTAGTTTGTTTTGTGTTTGGAGTCGCAGAGCAGCTGTGCCAATTGCTTGTGTCATGTTTCTCATTGCCAGAATGAATCTGCTTGTTTGTAACCGAGCATGGTAATACACACACAAAAAAAAAAAGTGGAATCACTATGGATTGGATAAGTGTAAAGCAAACCCTACACCGGGTGTCACCAACGTGGATTGGTATATCGTTAGGACCGGGCGGCATGCGAAGAGCAAAAATCGGTGTATAATTGATATCCATCAAATGCATTGGAAAGAAAAGAACAAAACTCAAAAGTATTCCAAAAATGCTGACGAACATTCACTAAAGCTTTCTTTGAAAAATGGGGTGGCCATGGGGAAGAAAATTCCCGAAAAATTATTATTATTATTTTTTTAAATCAGCAAATATGCCAACTAGTGGTGCAATGGATCACTTAAGTCACGGATCGGATCACAGTTTTGAGTCACGGATCGGATCATTTTTCGGATCAGGAAAAAGATAAACAGTACTTTGTAAAGCGTTTTTTTCCATAACAACAAAAAAAAGTCTATTCAAAATGTCTAATATAGCCATATAGGATTTAGGAATGCAAATTTAAGTGCAATATGAGGCAGAAACATTCTTATTTTTACCTGGTTCATGTGTAAAATAACAAGGTTGTGTTTCTATAATCTAAACCGCTAAGTTTGACATTTTTAGTTGAATGTTTTTTAATGGGTAAAAGTTTTTTATAAAATAAACGAGGACAAAGCTCTATTTATCTTTTCTTTCTTTTTCTTTTTAAATAATGAAAATACCTCAATGTGCAATTTAAGGCACATTCCCTTCCTTTAAAACATGGAGAGTGAATTACAAAGTAGATTTGGTCCAGAATATTGAAAAATAATTGAAGTAAGACGGGGTACCAACTGTCAAACTTTCTCACTCGGTGGTCATGCTACCAGCTAGCCGCTAGCCACTTACGTCGGCGACTTCTGCTGTATCATAAAATGACGGCGTAATTAATTAGCGGTATCTTAGCATCCTAAATTAGCAAATGAACATGAGTATGGGATAGCAAGTAAAAGTGTTCTAAGGCTATATGCATTCCCGGCAATGTATTACTGTATTTGGTAAACTTATTTTTGAAGTTAGGCTTAGCGTGTTACGTTGAGTATGTTTCAGCTTCCTTGAAATGTCAGAATGGTGTCAAATGTGAATGCGCACTTTTTTTACCCTTCACCAATCAATCGGGCGTGATCCTAACCGTGGGGCCTGATCCGACCGACCACAGATCAGTGATGATCCGTTGCACCACTCATGCCAACCCACATGAGCTGAACCGAGAGTATGCAGGTGTCGACTGTACATTTTTAATTTTTAATTAAACACTTTTTTTCCTAATCATTCTTGGCAGGATAAAATGCGTTTCTATTCATAGTTTGTTATGCTGGTACGAGCTGACAGATCTTCAACTCTAGAATTACATTGACTGATTAAAAGGCGAGCATCAATTTGTTAGATTCCATTGGCACACCCAAGATGAGGGCTAACACCGTATCCTTTTTGTGCTCTCTCGTGAAAACGCTTTACAAAAACACGAGCACGTGACAAAAAACAACCCCAACAAAAAAACAAGGCTATCTGATTGATGTCAGGCGTGCGCTTTAATCTAACGGAGTGCTACTCGTACCCACCACGTCCCTCCTCTGGAGTGTTTGGCCCGACGCGAGGTGAGGCGAGATCAATATCCCGGGGAACACACCAGAGACATTGTGTTTTATTAAACATTTTCCCATTAAGGCGGCGGCGGCGGCGGCGGCGGCGGCGGCCGCGCTGTACATCATTCCAATACAGTCGTAAATCACGCCGACAGCGGAAGGAAAAAGTATGGGCGCAATCACCAGGGAAAAAAAAGTAAAAAAATATTTATTTTAAGCCACAGGTTGTGTCGGCAGAGTGTTTAATACATTTAAGCCGCTGAAATAGTTCATTCATCTGCTGCAGTTTTTATTATTTTCTTTCATAAGCCTCGGAGTCTTAAAGAAATTCAACATATTTTGTTTTTATCTTATGTCAATCATCAAATAGGGCTTCGGTTGGTCGGTCACGTCACTTCTGGTAAACGTGGGCCTGATTGACATATTCCAGCTGGAATTTGCACAAAAGAGCCGCACTTGCTATTTGTATTGACATTAGCATTATCAACTCGAATGGGTTACTTAATGTACTTTTGCTGAAAAACACTATCTTGGAAATCCAGACTCACTCGTGGCTTTGCCTGAGAGTGAAATGAACCAATGAACAAAGAGCGAACGTGACGTTACGAGACAGTAGTGAATGACTTATGTCGTTGTTGTGGGAAAAACTTGATTTGATGTTTTGATTTTCGAACAGCGTTCTAAATCAGTAAGCTCGCCGCTGTTTAAACGACTCGCGGGGAGTGACGTTGCTCACGAAGACGACGTCACGCAAACAGACAAATTTGATTGGCCGGCCTGTTTTCGACCGGTGCCGAATCGCTGTCTATAGACACCTGGCAAGATCCACTTGTGGCCTGCCAGGGTAGAAAAACACATCATAGTCAACAAATGAAAAATCCAATTTGATAAAAAATAGTAAAGAAGTGCACTTATAGTGCTTTATCTTGATCATGTTTGCAAAGCCATTGAACATGTTCAAAATTTCCTTGTGACAAGAAAACCTTTAAAACGTATTTGCGACCTTGAATGAATGAACCCTGATAAAAACGAAACATCCGCTACCCTCGCCAATGTCCGTCGCTCGGTGGGGTTCGGGCTTTACAAAGATGACCTGATGTAAGATTGCGCATTTGTGCCGAGCTTTGTGGCTCCGGTTGTGTTAGTGGCATCACATTGCAGGGGCCCGGGGCCTCCACAACACAACAGATGGCTCTGGCCGGGGTGGAATCTGTTACTGCTTGCTGGCTGGGGCGTTCTCCTCCAGCAATTTTGCCACCCGGTTCAGGCTTGAGCCAATCGGAGGCTCATAAAGCAGAAGGCTGTAAAAGCCATACATATGCTCATATGTTAGGGAACAGTGTCTACAGAACAAATGCTCCACGGTCTCTAATTGACTGCTGTGATCTGCTTTCTTGATACGTCTTGAGAATGAAATTGCAACATTTGATGATACACAGCCGGAAATGAGACATTTGCTTAGCTTGCTGCAGTATTACTGTATATTCCACAATGTCCAATTTAAAGCAGCGTTTAGTTTTCTTGCGACCCTTAGTCTCCTCTTGGATATTTATAACGGGAGCATGTCCAGCTAAAAATGGCAAAAACAAAAGAATGTGCTAATGTTAGTAGTTTCTGTACATTAGCTCTGGATGCGGCAGTATTACATTATTCTCCACAGTCTCTCCTTTGTTGCACTATTTTGTTTTCTTGTTATCCTCAATCTCCTTTCGGATTAAATTGCCACATCATTGTAACATTTTAACTCAAAGGCTAGAAATGACAAAAACAGTACACATGCTAACGATAGCTGTTGTGCTTGAGCTTTGGATGATGCACAATGAATACTCCACATTCTCCACTTGGCTGCAGCGCTGTTTTTTCGCTTTCTTGTCTTGAATAAAATTGTCACGTTTGAGGATACATGGCTGAGATTTACAAAGATAAACGCACATGCTAATGCTAGCTAAGCCTTTTCCTGTGCCTGGATCCTGTGGTGTTATGCTCCACACTCTCCAATTTACTGCAGCATCCACGTTTCTACACAAACTCAGTCTCCTCTTGAGAGAGAGAAAAAAAGAAGAACTGTCACTTTTGTCACATTAAATTTTCAACTTGTCGTTTCCTGGGATGTAAGGAATTATAAGAGAATGGGAGATTGAATCGCAGCATCTTTGTCAATCATATGCATGTTTTTATTCATAATGTTTTTTTTTTTTTTTTTTTTACAAGCGTCTTATCCACAAAGTGTGTTCAGCGCGACGGCAACAATCAGTGCAATCAGACGGCCGTCCACGGGGAGCCGTCGCCTGCCTCCCTCTATTTGTTGTTTTGTTGACGGAAAACGGAGACAGGGAGGCTGCGTTAAATTATATATTTACATTATATATTCTTTTCATATCTCTCTATTACATCAATATTTCACAGGGGTGTTCTGGCATTGTCACGCAGTAGGGGAAATATATTCCCCGACAAATACAGCAAAAATTAACTCCCAAATTAAGATGCAGAAGGAAATGAAATATTTAAATCTGGAGTGTTTGTGTGTAGCTGCTAGGAAGAGCATACCTCCGCCAAGGCATATGAAACCGCCCTTTTGGATACAATTGCTGCCTTATTGAGGCATAAGAAGATCATAAACACACTTTATAATGTGAGCCGCTGCTGTTCTGTGCTCTGGACACTGTAGTATAATAGTCCACAGTCTCCATTTTGCTGCAATGCTCCTTTTCTTTTTCCTTCAGTCTCCCTTCAAATAAACTTGTGGTCTCATTGTGACATTTGTGGATACACAACTTGAAAAGGCAAACATTAGCTAATGCTAGCTCTGGACACCAAAGTATTATTATACTCCACAATCTTCATATTTGCTGCACGACTCCTGTTCTTAGCTGCCCAGTCTCCTCTTAAATAAAAATGCAGACACATTTGAAGATGCATGGCTAGAAATGACAAAAGCAACACACATGCTAACGCTATCTCTGCCTGTTGTGTCTTTTGTACGCCACAAATAAATAAAAAGTACAAAGTAACATTAGAATTTGAGGAAATTTGGCTAGAAATGACAAAATCAACTCACATGCTAACGATATCTTTGCCTGTTTCATTATTACATTTGAGGACAGACTTCGTCACGTTGCCTCTCTCGTGTTCTACTTCAGTTTTGCTTCATAACTCCCTTTTCTCACTTATAGTCTTCTCTGGAATTAAAATTTTCCTTGACTGGCAGAAGTGAATTCTGGAGGGCCTACTTGGCTGCCTGTCGTTTTAGCTTTGTTAGCGTGTCTTGTGGGGAGTGATGCGTTTGGTGTCTTTTTTTTTTTTTTTTTTTTTTGGGTGACCTTTTCCGTAGCCTAACCAGTGTTTGTGTCACGTGGGTGTTATGACCTCATGGTATTTCAAAGGGAAACAAGAGGCACCCACACAGCAGAGGCTTTATGATGTCACTTTTGATTGAAACGTTCGCAGAGCTAGTCAGGGAACACGTTTGATATTGTACGTCTAAATGAAAAAAATGTAGGATAAATCAGCATAAAACACAAAATATAACCAAAATAAATTATATGCAATTAAAGCATAGAAAGTATATGCATACCTACGTATAAAATTACAAGCAAATACCACTACTATTTTATTACTAATAATGATAAATGATGATTAGAATGATAACGATAATGATTCATATTGTCCTTAAACACTCAAATCTATATATGAAATTATATAGATGGATAGATAGATAATTTCTCCATTCTCCAGCTATTTCATTCCTCATCTTTAAATTGGCATCTGCAACACAAATAAATCTATTGTAGATTGTTTGACATTTGTAGAGTACAAAAATAAAACGTAGACATCAAAACATACATAAACATGAAGTTTGTCTTAAGCACCTTCCCCCAAAAATGTGTGCATGTGCCCAATTCTTGTGATATTTTGGCTACTTGGGCCAGTGTGACACCTACCCCCTTGAAGAACACATCACAGATGCATACAGTAAATATTTTTTCTTTAGTGCGTAATCTTGGTAAGGAACACAGTGTTGCTCATGGCTGTGCACACTATCGTAATGTTGCCATGGTAACATGATAAGCGGAGGGTTTTGCACGGGGGGGTTGGTGACATTAATGGCAAACATGCTCTCACAATGGGTAAGGACACTAATTATGCTGTCCATTTATACATATGATCACAATGTTCAGCAGCAGCGTTGATTTGAAAGATATCATGAGCGTGTGGTTATTATTAGTGCTTGCAGTGGGAATACAACTCAGTGTATCATAGCTAATATTTCAACTGGTAAACAGCTCTCTAGAGCATGTTATATACAAACACAATATATTTTTCAGTGAAGATTTTTACTGTGGTTTTTCATTTCACATTTTTATTTTTAAATACTTTATATTTTTACACATGCTTTCATTTACCCAAATATATTATTCATATAAACATTTTTATTGAATGCATGTTATTTTTCTTATAACGTTACTCTTAACTCTTTTACCGCCAAAAACGTTTAATGACGTATATTAAAATCCCAATGAATGCCGCCAAAAACGTTAATTGACGGGGGGGGGGGGGGGGGGGTTCTCAATGGGCAGTACAACGTCTTGTGCGGCGCTGGTTTGTGAAATCCCAAAACACCCACTAACTATGGTCAGCAGATGGCAGCATTGTAGCTCTTTTCAATGGGCTCCCAGGGTGTCAAATTACATGATAACATGGCGGATCTTAGGAAATACGTTTTTAAGGATGACGTGAATGATCACAGCGTTTGTCACATTAAATCTAATTCACAAAGTGTCACTAAACGAAAAATATTAGTGTCAAAGTTGTGCAGAAAATGTATCTTTTCACATAAAGCTTGTTTTCTACTTATTTTTTTCTATTTTCGCTTGATTCACTCAAATTACCTATTTTCAAATGGTGATTACAGAAGAACAAAATAAGATCGAAACATTTTTTTTTTTCTTAATAAAGATGGAATCCAATATTTCATATGGTATCCACCATATTTATGTAGTCGTAGCACACAATAGTTTGCCTTGAAAGATGAGTGACAATGCTTGAAATGGGCTGGCACTGTCGGGAATGTTTTTTGGATAACATGTGGTAGTAAAATAATTAATAATGACACCAAGTATACTGCATAATTTTCACACATGCTTGCGGGAGAAAATTTTGAGAAAATGAAATATGAAGCACAAGCGCAATAATAAATGTTTTTCTGTGTGTTTGTTAATGAATTAGGTTGACCATGTGTCACACTGGTGCTCTGATGCCTTTTGAGGCTCCCTTGTGTACAATGAGCAATTAAAAAGTCAAAACTTGCCTCTTACCTCCACTCTGTCACGGAGTCAAAGGTGCGTGTGTGTGTGTGTGCGCGCGCCTGGAATATTCCCATCAGATCCCATTTGCGGTCAAATATAAACAATGGTACCCTTGTGGGGGACAAAGTCACCCTTAATAGCACATACTATTATTAAAAAATGTATACTTCAGCTTTCCTATCCATCAAAGGCAAAATACAATAAATAAATACATTTAACAATAGACTTTTTAATGTTCGTACATGTGTAGTTGTCTCTGTAGTGACTCAACAATCAAGTGTGCAATTAAACAACCAGGTAAATCTGAAATGATTTGCCTTTTTTCTGATAATGTGTCTGTGAGTCAGGCATTCAGTTGTGTTGGGTTGAGTAGTCCAAGCATTTGTTGCCAATCTAACGAAAGTCGTCAGATGACTGCTTGCTCGCCACATAAAACAAATCTTCCCCTAATACAGTCAAGATTTCACCATCTCAAGAAATGTTATAAAAATATGTCAATAATTCCCGGCCGTTAGTGTGTGTTTTTTTTTTTTTTTTACAAAAGCCTGCAATGTATTTGTTATTGAGACACATGATAATTGTTTTAAGTTGGGAGAAGAAATGCATTATATGTTTGATTTAAAATGTCAAGGATGCGTTCTAACGTCACCCTCACATGATGATGATGATGATGATGATGATGATGATGATGAAGAGCTGCACACAATCCGGCGGTAATGGTCCTGAGCCGCGCTGGAATTGGATTCAATTGAAGGATTGCCAAAGGACAGCGTGCCGTGTCACACAATGCAGTGCACGACCTTGTTCAGAAGCGGCACCGGAACTCGATGGGACTTCGAGTTCTTCCTCTCCTTCCACTTTATATAAATAAATAAAAAAGTACATACTGCACCTATATACAGTGTTACCTTGCTACACACATGGACAAAAGTGCTTGTACCCTTCTGTTAAAGAAAGAAAAAATCCACAGAAATAGTATAATAATAATACAAATGTAATGAATATTAATCAATGAAAATCAGACACTGCTTTTCAGTTGAGGTCCAACAGAAATGTTTCAAAAACCAAACTCAAAATCAAAGGCTTTGACAAAAATGATCAAATATTTCATTGCACAATCCTTTGAGGCAATCGCTGCAATCAAATGATTAACTTTCAATGAGACTTCCAACAATTTAATTCTTTTTCAAAAGCCCTCTCGTGGGTATTTGTCACCGATGTTGAACGTGTTCTAAAAGTTGCACAAAATTCAGTACAGTTGTGTTTGTTGCTGTGTGTTGTGTGTTTGAGGTTTGAAACCTGATGACAAGTTTGAAAAATGCCCCTTTATTGTCATGTACAGTGTTGGGAAAGTAACTAGTAACTAAAAGTAATATTACTTTTTCCTAGTAACATGTAGTCGTGTAATGGATTACTTTCACATTTTGAGAAATTTTATTACATTTTAATTTCCCCAGAAACGATTCGTACTTTTTTTAAAGGTAGGTTGCGTAAGTTTTATACATTTTGTTTGGTCTGAATGAATTTGACACTTTAGCGGAAGCCGAGCGCCCCCAAGTGTTGCGTATTTTCGGAACTGCGAACAGTACAACTGTTGCGGTTTGGTTATCAGTTTGAGCCCAGATGTGGTTTCATTTAGTCAGCAACTTATGAAATCATACAAAGTAGAAGTCTTAGTGTTCATTTCATTGAAATGAGGGGACAATTAGATTCCGATGGACTCGTCATGTCAGTACACAGTACACCTTTTGGAGTTAAATCAACACTGCGAATGAAAATTTACAATGTAGGCTGTAGAAAAGAGGTAAAAAACAAACAAACAATCGCTTATGTTAAACATGCAAAATAAGACTTTGGGAGAAAGTGTGTCATCATTGAGGGCGAGAAGAAAAAAAGTAACAATGTAATAAGTAACCAATTACTTTTGGCATGGAGTAATAAGTAATATATTACTGATCTTGAGTAACTTGCTCAACACTAGTCAAGTAGGAGATTTATCCCCACTCTCCTCTTGTATCCTCCGGCGACTGCTAAATATCTCTACTGCCGCCATTGCAATCCACTTTTTGTTTGAAAATCCTGCAATTGCGTTTGTTGTTCAATAAAATAATATTGATGACCTATAGATCAAATCCTTTTGTCGCCAGGTTTCACTCCTGCCTGTTTGTTGATGATTGTGTGCAATGCGGGCACCAGCCAATGCACGCGAGCCACAATTCTGCCTTGGTCGTAGGGATCAAATGTCTGCACGTGATGCTACGGCGATTGGTAGACGGCGGATTGTTTCCAAGTTGATCACGAGGAATGTAGGGTGGGGAGGGGGTGTGGCTGTAATTAAAGGCGGCTTTTGTATGTGCGTGCTATTATCGCAAAGTATTTTTTATTTTTAAAGAAAAAAGTAGATTCGTTTTACCTCACTGGTAGCGCTTGGTGTTCCCAAACTAGAGACATGGTCGTGGGGAAAGTTCGTTTCTCCTAAGCACACAAAAACAAACAAATAAATAAATACATTTAAAAAATGTGGTCGCGGGAGCAAAAAAGGTTTGTTCTTAGAATATTATGTCATTATTCATTCATTTGCGAAGTAAGAATTCAAAAGAGAGTTATATTTTTGTTGTTTTATTTTCTGCCCATAGAGAGGACGCATATGTTAATGTGTAGCATCTTAGAGTAAAGTTCGAGCATCATTTATCATTGTCCTCTTTTTTTGGGAAATCCAAATATAGTCACCCATGATAGGTGAAAAAAAGACCATCTAAAAGTATGTTTTTAAATATAGTTTTACTCTTCCTGCACATTGTAAACACATTTAGACATATTAAAAACAAGCTCGTGGAGGTTATGCGGTTCCATATAAACGTACGTTTAAGCTCCTTACTGCTCCTACATTGAAGGTGCGTAACTTGCCTCTCGACTATATTAAAAAAAACATTTTAAAAAGTTGCAATGTATTGGGGGCATGAGCGACAAACCACAATGTAGCGGGAATTCACTTTATTGTCTATTACGCTGTTAATTTCTTTGCAAGTGAGCATATTTAGAAATTCAGCAGCAAATTAGTTACAGTGGCATATCAGACAGTTGGAGGATGCCCGGTGGGGAACATCACATGCATTTGGAGTCGCGTTGTGTACATCTTTGATTTGGCTTTCACTGGTTGTTGACATGTAGAAAAAAAGCATTTCCGCCCCCCCCCGATTTTGTTGGGTGTTGTCAGTTAACATCAAAACAAAGCAATTAGGCCGCGTGCCACTTTTTTTCCTTTCTCTTGTATGATTCCACCGGTCTACTTGTTTATTGCTCATTTTCCATCGACACACACAAACACTTTCTTTGTTTCCCCCCCCCGAAAGCTAATTTAACAGCGTCTCGCCATTTTTGTGTGTGGGGGGGCCCGCCAGTCTAGCATCATCAGCCGCGGCCCCCTCGCATCGGATTAACTCCGCTGACTACCTCTTGTGCAATTACATCCATCGCAGGCCGGCAGAGAGCATCCTGTCGCCGGCTTTTCCGATAATTGCAATTTAAATGTTTATGGATTTTTAAGCACCACTTACTTTTTCTTTTGCAGCTCGCTTAATCATCTGTTTTGTTCATTCTCCACAGACACATCGAGAACTGGACGGGACTGCAGACGCTGCGGGATGTGGACATGGAACTCTACACCGGACTGCAGAGACTGTGAGTGTCATTAACGAGCTGTTCGAAGAGATGATAGAATGTCCACTGGGTCATCGCCCAACTCCTTCCACTGTCTCGCCCACATTAGGGAGAAGAAAGCTCATTCCCCAAAAACGTATGACTAATATTTCTTAACATGATATGAAACCAAGACATCTTTTTAATGCAAAAGATGACAGTATGGCGTCTCGCTGGAGTGCTAATGAATAGCAGTGAGGAAGGTTTGTTAAAAGTTATAAAAAAGGGCAGCAGTAAAAGTAATTCATTTCAATGCAACTTGTTTTTTATTGGCCTTAAGTGTCGCACAAATTATCAAAGTACGGGTTCTGTACAACAAATATATAATATATATATATATATATATATATATATATATTATATAATATAATATAATATATATATATATATATATAATATATATATATATATATATATATATATAATATATATATATATATATATATATATATATATATATATACATATATATATATATACACGAGTCCAGTCAAACAAATGTCAATACAAAGCAAGTATATTTGACGTTTCACAGATGGTTTTCGCATTGTATATCATATGTGCCAGGAACTAATAATAATAATAATAATAATAATAATAATGATAAGAATATTAGTGTAAGATGTACAATTAAATGCAGGCAAGGTGTTTCTAACATATCACTTTAATTCTCTGTTGAGACTGTTGATGTGCTTTTGTAGGTGCTGCTATTTTGGTTAGCAACATCATTGCAATAGGCTTTTTGATGGTGATCCCTTAAAGTATGAAAATGAGCTAAGATGTTTTCTCAAAGTGGCGTGCGTCTGTGGAATAATTTGAACAAAATTATGATGTCGGACCACTTAAAAAAAAAAAAAAATGCAAACCGACCGTATGTGCATATTGCACTCCGGTCAATAACTATTCCCTACCGTAGTTTTGAGCCAATTAAAAGCGCTAATATTATTGTCGCACATATATTGCACGCTTAGTCCCATTTAAAAAAAATAAAAATCGAATTAAAATGACCAATTTTAAAAAATAGAATTACAGGTGTAATATTATGACATTAAAGTTGTATTTTTTAAATATGCTTGTTAAAATATGACTTTTCCCCTCATTTACATTTTTAAAATACTATCTTGGAACAATACAACTTCATCCTTTTAATATTAGGATTTTTCAGCCTGATAAAATCATGATGAAATTAAAGGTTAAACAAACACTTTATTCTCATAACATTATAACTTTTTAATCTCTAAAATAAGCAATTATTTAATTCTTGAGCATTTATTGGAAACACATGGTAGTTACATTATGTTGGGTGATTAGAACGCATGGTCAAAGATTTTTTTCGGGGGGAACAAAAAACCTCAGAAACTTAACGATAATACACGTAGCGTCCTACTCGGATGTTTGTGCCAATACTTTTTGGTTGGGTTTTCAAATAAGGAGATAGTAATGGCTTTAACCATATCATGTTAAACATTTGCACTTTGAAGTTAGGTACTGCTAGCGACAAAGACACCTCGCTTTGCTGAGGATCAAGCATTTAAGTTCATTTGTTAAAATAAATATTTACTTGTACAGTTATGTTTCCAGAATTATTATTTACACATTCATACATTTTGGTATTTTTTTTGAGTAGCTAAGTTGATGTGTCGAATTTGCTGTTTTTTTCGTCATTCACTTGCATTTACCTCAAGTACGCTAGCGTCTTGATTAGTTAGATCAGGAAGTGTCGTCGCTCTAGCTACCGTGTATGACGAGCAAAGTGCAAATTAAGAATGAATCCGTCTCCATCCTACCTTTTCATTTTATAAACAGTGTTGCATTAACCACCAACAAATCCTCACATTAGACTATAACTTTATAAAGCGGCAAATTTGCGGGGTTTTTTTTCTGAATATTGCTGCCACCTTCCCCAAAAATATATTTGGACGTGGCCCTAATACGCCGTTGTATCTAGAAAGAAAGAAACAAAAAAAATATTGTACCACCGTCCTACTGTGTTCCTGCAATTTGCCACAACGGCCTGCTACCTACTGCCCCCGCCACTTCTCAATGGCTACCTGCTGACCTCTACCTCCTGCCTTTTCTTTTTTTTTTTCCCCCTCCGCCGCCCTTTCAAAACTCGGAGCAGGCCTCTCTCCCCTGATCCCGATGATCCCTCATCAGGGAGGCCAAGTGTAATATCTCCGGCAGCAAATTAGCATTTTTCTCATTACCGCCGCCTCCGTGATAGGGGGACGGGGTGGCGATTGGCGAGGGAGGTGGGCGAGGGGGTGGGCGGCGGCCCCGTGACTGTCCCGTAGCCCAGTTTGACGCTCATTATTCCACATTTCAATAACGACAATATGAGACGCGATCATTCATGAAAAACATCGGATTGTTAAATATGCCAGAGAGCAGCGCGCTAATGAAAGAGGTGCTGCGCATGTTTCTGTCGAAGCTTTAATTGCGAATAGATTCAAATAAAATATCCACCAGAGTGCAACATTATGATGATGATGACGACGGGGGTCACTCTTGAGCTGCAAACTTGTTATCACATAGTAGTCAAACTTTTTCATTTAAAATCAACACATAATTGGTTGACTATGTGCTGATGTTAATTAAGACTTTTTTAATTGAACCTTTTTTTTATCCAGGAAAGGAAAATGAGAACAGATTTTAATAGAGTAAAACAACACAAAAATAAAAACTAATTTGAATACCTAGACAATAAATTGTACACCGTGATATACGATCAGGTCCATAAATATTGGGACAGTGAAACAATTCTCATCTTTTTGGTTTTAAACACCACCACAATGGATTTGGATGTAATGTTTCCCTTATCTTTACAAAAACAGGTGTGTTAGGTGTACTGAACACCGCATATAGTCTTTATTTACGAAACAGGGAGGTTAGGTTAATCAAAAACTTTAAATTGTGTTTACAAAAATGCACATCAGGTTTGTTGACGATTGGACAATTGTGCTGTTGACAAAAACACACATTAGATGTCAATGTGAATGTTAGGTTGATTGCTAAATTCTCTGTGATGTACATACACGACGCACAAAGACCAAAAGTTGTTCAAATTTACCCAAAAAAAAAACAAACAACGATGTTTGATACAAACAGAGGCATGATGGGAAGGCAATGGGAATTTAAATAGCTTGCTGGTTTCCAGGCGCGCGGTGATGATGTCAGCGAGAGACATCTTTGATGACAGCATTTGAACTTCCGCTGCGGGGCGCCTTGACGCTGAGCGGAGTTAAATTTGGAATTAAAATTGGATTTAGATGAGGCAGAACTGCTCAGACCCGCTGCAGTGGATTCTCCTGCTAGTGAGCAAGAGTGTGTCAGAATGCACTTGCTACCCCATTTTTATCCGTACAAGACGCAACTTCATTTTCTATGAAATGAAGTCATTCGAAACAAAGAAACAGAAAGAAACCAGCATTTTCAGACATTGTGAAGATCCTTGGAGACTCAATATGGAGATTGTCTTTGTTAAAGGATACACGAGTGTTGAAGTCTAGAAACCGTCTATGTGTAAAAAACATACAGAGTATCATAACTGGAGACTAAATTGTCTTTGATAACATACAGATGATACAACATATTATTGACGACTGAATTTTCTTCAATATAGTATATAAACAAGACATACAGTTCATCACGACACGGCGATGTGTAGTGGAAAGATGGTACATTTCCTTTCAGAAGTCAGTGCCATGCACAAAAATGGCCGCCCATCCGGACTACATCTCCTACAAGTGTCTTACCGTTTAGGCACTTCGTCCGTACGGCGGCGCCGTTTCGGAGCTTGAAACCGCAATCACTTTTGTAATCGAGCTCCGGAATGGGAAGATTTCAAAACGCTTCCCGTACGTTCCAATGTGGACACCACATGCGGCGGGATGCTCCTCCGGAGATGACGTAGTGGTCGCAGCTCGATGACGACGCATCGTTGTAGTTTGATGACATATGCTCCAATTCTCACGTGACGTGCGCACAAACCGCCAACGGATAGCCGTGTCCTTAGCTTGCTTATGCTTTTACAGCAAAAAAAATTTTCGTGATGTTGTTGTACCGTTGTCACTTCTCCTGTGTTCGTCCCACTGATCTGTATATACTACTGGATAGCCGATAGCCCATGCATGCCCGTGCAAGCTGTTGAAGTGGCCGTCTTACGGCCATCTTACTCCTCCCATCTCGAGAGCAGACTAAACTACTTTAAAGACCCCCTTTTTCGTTTATTGCTCCCTTCCTTAGACCACAATCTTAGATTAGGTAGTCATCTTTTGTTGAATTAGTTATAATTCTTTAATAAAAAAAATATATACAAGTTTCCTCCTGTAAACATCATTAAGCATATAATTTATAGATGTGTTTAAGGCAAGTTGTAAAATGTCTGATGTCCTCTTGTTTATGTTTAGCAAATTTAAAACATCATAAATCATGCTGTTTCTATTAACTCATTCACTGCCATTGACGGCTATAGACGTCAAAAATTAATTTTAACTATTTCTATTAGTGTAACATTTTTTTTTCACTTTTGCTAACATGAGTATGAAAACAGATATAAAATTTGGGATCAATCGTAAGTTAACTAGTGAAGTCATGTGATTACTTACAATAAAAAAAAAATGTATCGCCTTGGGCCCCTAATTTTAAAAAAAAAGGGGGCGTCAGACAATTACAATTTTTAATCGTAATTAATCGCATGACTTCAATAGTTGACTCCTGATTATTCACAAATTCTATATCTGTTATAAATTTACCCCC
Organism: Vanacampus margaritifer; assembly: GCF_051991255.1. NCBI lineage: Eukaryota > Metazoa > Chordata > Actinopteri > Syngnathiformes > Syngnathidae > Vanacampus > Vanacampus margaritifer. The sequence goes on along the minus strand of NC_135435.1, from coordinate 30,599,322 downwards.
AATTTTTTTTTCTAGGTTTTCATTAAAAAAAAGAAATGAAATGGGAAAAAAACGTTACACTAATACAAATAGTTCACATGAATTTTTGACGTCTATAGTCGTCAATGGCAGTGAATGAGTTAAGTACTGTCTCAAATGTTCTTCGATTTCGATACTGTAAATGTATAGGATTGTATGCTTTGGAGGAGTAATATGGCGGCTTCCAAAGTCTTGGCCTATCGGCTATCCTGTCATATATTCAGATCAGTGGTTCGTCTTCTTCGCTGATTCTTCTTCTACGCTTTCCGTTATTTCCCCTGTGGATGCGCAACAGCACCACTCCAGACTTGGCAAATACATTACAACCGCTAAACGTCCTCAGCGTCTTCTTTTTACGACACTCGCAAAAGTTAAATTGTCATTGAGTTAAAGCAGAGGTGGGCATCGGGGGCCGGAGTCCTGCAGGTTTTACATGTTGCTCTTCTCCAGCACAGCTGATATATGATCAGCTCATCAGCAAGCTGGTAACGATCCTGTTGATTGGAATCAGCTAGTGTTGGAAGTGATAAAACCTCCAAAACCTGCACGACTCCGGCCCTCGAGGACCGAGATAGCCCACTTCTGAGTTAAAGCCTAAATTGTCTGTGATGTTTATAAATATTGGGTTGTTTTGAATTTGATATATTGTCTTTGAGCTTCATTGAAAACAATTGTCAGGTTTGTTTGTCTTTGAAAAGATACATTCTATTAACTTGACAACTTGAAATGTTAACTGAAAGCGCCTTTGATTTAAAGGAAAAAAAAGAAAAAAGAAAAATGTGCGCTGCAATGGATACAGAATTTGTGCCAGAATGCCAGAATGCATCTGCTCACATATTTTTTGGAGGGGGATTGAGTTACATAATTTTAAAACCGAATAAACACGCACGCACGCACGCACGCACGCACGCACACACACACACACGCACAGGCCAAAAAGGAAATGAGAATAAATGGAAACAGTATTTTGTGTTCTCCCACGCTGCAGCCCTTTTACGCTTTGCTCACACATTCACGCTCATTCTCTCCGTTTTTTCTCCCTCTCTCTTTTTTTCCATTGCAGCACCATCATGAATTGCAACCTGAGGGTGATCCAGCCCCGAGCCTTTGCTCAGAATCCACACCTACGCTACATGTGAGTAAATATCCACCCTATAGCTCTGCATACCAACGGTGGGAAAAGTATGGCCCGTGTGCCACCTACTGCCCACCGCTCAGGATTTTGCATGCATTAGCAAAACTCCAATAATTGTTGCATTTTCACTAAAAATGAGTTAACCTTCATTCATATATCTCATATGTGTTTAAAATGTTGGTAATGAACAATATATATTTTTTACGTCATCTACTGTGAACTGGACCAAAATCAAATGTGGCCTTCAAGTTTGCTGCTCTTGCGTGGCTTGACGATGAGTCGAACATTGAGCACAAGATGATGCTCTTGATAGAGAGTGTTTTTTTGGGGCATGTGGTAAGCTACAGGGGGGGGGGGGGGGGCGACAGCACCATTACTGCGTCCGAACGACGCCCGTCTTAAATGAGACATCCATTATTTGCCTCGGATAATTGGATTCCTATCTGCACGGCCTCAACATACCGAAGACGAAGAAGAGGGCGACGTGCTTCCATTTAGCCGCCGCTCTCTAAATGGACAATTTGTCCGGCAGGGCCGCGCGGCGCGCCGGCGAAGAGCAAAGTCATTTCTTTAACAAAAGGCTGACGTCTTAGCGTATGACAGCCTGTTATCGCACTGTTATTTTCTAGGAGTTAGCGCGGCACGAGGAACTCAGTCACAGTCTTTTACCTGAACACGCACTCAGCAACTGAATGCGATCTGTACTTTGTGGGGGGCTGCATGTGAAGGAGTCGTAAGCGCTGCTGCCTCACAAAAGCGCAGGTATGGATTTGAATTTGGCTTTCAATTTTTTTGGGATTTTTTTTAGCCCTGTGCTAGGTTAATTTACAAAAACATATAAGTTGTTGTCAACACTACACATAGGCTAGGTTTAAGAATCATTTCAAATATTCATGCTTAAAATGTCAATGATAAAATGTAAACCATTTAGGAACTATAATGTGAGTTCAATAGTTATTTATTTTGTTTTGTTGTAAATTTATTGTGACTCATTATTAAGGATATAGGATATAAGCAATGATAAGCCTGGACATTTTGCCTGTACCTTTGTCGGTTAGTTGATTTCTTCAAAGGGATGTTTGTGTTTTCTTTTCTGTGTTGTGTGCGGTAGCCGAAATAAACCATTCATTCATTCATATTGACAAAAAAAAATCATACATTATGTTCCCAGCAAGGTTTAAATAGTTTGGGATTTTTCATTATAGTTGGTTTTTATTTTGTTGTGACTTTTTCTTTGTTGTCTTCAGTTACTTTTAATTCGTTTTTAAAATGGGTTAGTTAGTTTTAGTTTTTAAAATCTGAAAAGCGTCATTTTAGTTTTGTAGCATTAGTTTTAGTTTATTTTTAAATATATGGAGTATTTGTGGGATGCCAGATTAAAACAAGCAAACAAACAAACAAACAAAAACCATGTCGCTAAGTATTGAAGCAAAATGAAACGATTCCCAAACGACTTTCTTCTCTCTACTGTAATACAGAAATATTGAAATTTAAAATCAACACCAAAAGCTCATGTATTAAATTCATTAACGAATAAAAAAAATAATAATTTCAGTTTTTGTTTGTTTGTTTTTACTTTAACAATTTCAGGTTAAATGTATTCTGTTTGCGAAGATGGCGAATGTTGATTTCTCGTTAGGGTTCGTCAGGAGTCATTTAAGTTTTAATGTTTTTTTTTCCTTAATTTCCTTGCAACAAGAAAAAACATTAAAACTTAAGGCGAATGTTTAGCGAACGTTTGCGAACCTTGAACGAACCCTGACGAACTGACGGAAGTGTGCATTTACTTTTTTTTTTTTTTTTGTTAAAGCATATAGATTGTTTCTACTGCATATGAAAGATGTCCACCAGGTTACAGTGTGAAATTATGTCAGATTACAAAAAACAGGTCAGTTAGGTAAATTCATGATTCAAAGTCGTTTTTGATGTTTACAGAAACAAGTACCTTAAATTAGTCTTAGTCCTAAATTATCTTTAATGTTTACAAAAAAACAAATGCTAGCTTAGTGCAGGACTGTTAATTGCCTTTGCTGCTTACAAACCGCATGCTAGCGTAATTGAACTTTCTCGATTGTCTTTGAATTTTGTGAAAATATAAAGTTGGGATGGCGGCGCGTCTCCATGTGTCAGTCCAGTGATTGACCGGTGACGAGTCCTATGCTCCATTTGCGCTCCCCTCAGCCCTGCCCGTCCGTGTAAAGAGTATGTTTACTGGGGGCAACTTTGGAGGAAATAACTTGTAATGGCAACATTAAAGTAAATGCAGCAATGCAAGACTCGACTGACCCGTCAGATTTATGAGGCCATCTCACGGCTCAGCTTTTTAGCGTGTGTGTGTGTGCGTGCGCGCGCGTGCGTGTGTGTGTGTATCTACTTTATCTGCGTGGGCGATCGGAAGTGCTAATCAAAATCGTTTGCGTTTAATGAAACATATTAATCCTCCCTCCACTTTTATTTTCTTGCATCACTTTTGGCCAAAGCGAATCAACTAAAAGCGTTGACGTCTCTTAGTGGCAATCAGCAATCAAACTAATTAGCAGCGTCTATTATTATTGACTATCACTGTAAGATTAATTCTAGCCATAAAGATGTTTATTCATAATTGTATAGACTGACCTGTTGTGGTTTGAGTGTGTGGAGGCATAGAATAAAATAAACAAATGTTAACATTCGCGTTGTTGCTGCCTGTTGCTGTGATTTAGCTCTACAGTCAGCAGCCCTTACTCTCCTCTTGTTTAAAATGTGTCTCCTTACATACTAATTAAGTAATTTGCCTTCATTTTTAAAATGGACAATTAACAGAGTTAATGTGCTTGAGCATATACAATAGGTACGTTTTATGTCTCCTCCTTGCATGCTATTTTTTACGTCTTTCTTATCAGCTATTGCTTCTGAAGCTGGAAAGTTTCCCCGTTGTGGGACTAATAAAAGTTATCTTATTTTATCTTGCCTTATTTGTTGTCTCCGCTGTGTTGGAAAATGTGTCTGAGGCCTATTAAACACCGTACTTCTGAAAACACAAACACGTTTATTAGGTTTACTGAAGACGAGGTCGACTTTGGCGTTAATGAAAAACCCTTCATTAGGTTCATTAATACAGACGGGAAATTGATTATACCCCAAACATGTATAGGTTCATTGAAGACATGAAATCATCATTGATATTTACGAAAATACGCACGTTGAGTGAATTGAAAATTTAAATCTTTAAAGTATACGAAATAGCAGGTTGGGTTTGTTGAAGTTTCAAAAGTCTTTGTTTACAAAAACACGTACGTTATGGGAGGTCAGGCCACACACAAAGCAACATGGCCGACACATGACTGAAGTGGGCCACCGCAAACAATTACAGTTGCCGCACACACCAAGCAATTACTGCAACAGAAGAACTGCAAACGGTTTTGAAGCTCCACATACTGTACAATATGCTTCCGTTTATCTTTATTATTGTGACCACAATAACGCAGCACAATTGTAAAGAAAACTGACAAATAGAGGAAACGAGTGAGAAGGAACGAAGGAGAGAGTGTGGATGGGAATATTTTCAGAGGCCGTTTGGCAAAGATCGATTGCTCCATTCACACCCGTGCTTTCCTGCCACAGGCACACATGAAATTATAAATGTAGTTCTTGTAAAACACAATATAAGAGTAAATTGATTGTGATGTTTACAAAACCAAGTGAATTATGTTGATTGGCAAATAAACTGACTGATATATATGAAACAAGTACGTTCAAGACTATGTTTACAAAAACACCAAAGTGAGGTTTGTTGACTTCTAAATTGTCGTCGACAAATACAAATAATTGAGGACGAAATTAACTTTGATGTTAAAAAAAAAAAGACCAAATTGATTGACTGTCGCTGTGATGTTTACAAAATTATGCATATTTGGTTCATTGAAGCCTCAAAACAGTATTAGATGTTGACCAATTTTTTTTTTTTTTTTACATTAGTTATGTTAAAGAGGGAGTTCGGGAATTTGTCTCTCGGGTGTGTGAAAACAAATTCACTTTGGTCTTGACGGAAACATTGAGTTCACTGAAGATTCAAAATTGTTTTTGATGTCCCTGAAAACACATGCGTGAGAATTGAAAATTAAATGTAATGAAAGAAAAGTAGCTTACTTGCTATAATGCACTATAAGTGAGTGCCATAGAAAAAAAACTATTTAAAAGTATTAAGTATAAATATCCAACAAAAAACAAAAAGTCCAACAAAAAATTGCTGAAGTTGAATGTATTGCGGTGTATTTATAGTCATAAAATATTCGCATACATTTAATTATAAAGGGCAGACCTCCATTAAATGACTCTGTCAAATTAACGTCAAATGAAAAGAAGTCAAGCGTAAAACAGATTAAATCAAAATAATTTAATTAGGCGAGTGGATGATTTACATTTGTGATGGATTAAAGCGCATGCTTACTGTGTGATTGCGTCCAGTACGGCCTCAACTTGTGATGAAGAGCGACCCCAGGAGAAAAAAACACCATCTTGAGCCTCTGATTCCGACCTCGATGAGGTCGCCCTTGTGCATAATAATTAATATCGCTTGACATCATCATCGTCGTCATACCCGTTGCCCGTCACCCAGTAACCATCCACCTGCGTTTACAAAACAAAGGGACTCAGTGGCGAGAGCTTTCGAGTTCAAAGGTGTCCGTGTTCATTATTTCAAAATGCACACATTTAGCTTGAGCTTAAAACAAATAATATGAACGTGCTTGATGAATCCATCAGCACCTCTTTCAAACGCTTTTATCTTGGCACATCGCTATGTTGCATTCAAACCGAGCTGTAAACATCACAAGCGTTTTTGCTTTTAATGTAGCTCGAAGGTGATGTGTCGCTAAAAATGAATGTGCTAATCCCTGTCGCTTGTCTCCTCATACATTCTTTTATTTTTAAAGATGTGAACACAGATACCGCACACTTGGAGTGGAGAGCAAAACAACCAGACCATGTTGTCTCAGCCAGTAAGACGGGGATATTGGAAATGGCTGCAATGAGCCTGACCCAAACCAAAATGGCGCAGTTCTCGTGTCTTTTAAATTTAAGGCATGTGTTCTTGAGACTTTTCTCTGAGTCTGTGGAAATACCGGCCAAATGTCTTGTTTGCTAGTGAAACTGTCTTTGGCGGCTGGATTGTTGGCATGATTTGACCCATTTATTACATATATTATTAGAGGTTTATGTTTCATGGAAGTTTGTTTAACTTGTTTTCCAAGCTCCGCCCACATGCAATGTCAACAAAACCCTCAAATTTACATATGCCCGGTTCGAATTTGCTATAAATCAGCAAAATATCTTGAATGGGTTCTCTATCGTATTTATGCTGATGATGATGATGATGATTATTATTATTTTAACTTTGAAGGATCACTGGAATTGACTTAAAAGATCCTGAAATGGATGCGTCACACCAGCGTGATTTACTTTTTTTTTTTTTTTAGAACAAATGTTCTCATTTTTTTTTCATTAATAAAAAGTGTGATTTACTTTTTAACTGCAGCTCTACTTTGGTTTGGAGGAATGTCGAAGCTGGACTTTTCAGGCATTTATGAGATTAAACTCTTTAATAAATAATTCTACTAAATAAATGTAAATGTTGTATATTTAATAACAGTTTGATGTATGGGTTCTCAAATGTCCGATGTCGAGGGGGTCGCTAATCTTTATCACGCCCGATGCCGCTTTTGTGATTAAGGGCTATAAAAATAAACTTGACTTGATGTCTTTAAAGACACGAGCTCAGCTATATTTACTTTTACAAGTCAACTTTCCTCTAAAGTGTTTGCCTTCTTAATGGCTGTGGCCTAAATGAGTTTGCTTTACAATGACAGCTCTAAAATAAACTTGATTTCCAGCACTGCGTAAACTAAATGACTTCAACCCTTTGCTGACCGACTGGCGTTAAAGTTACCGTATGCAAATTACCGTATGAGGCGTCGCTCAACGTACGCTCGCACTAAATATTTGATCACATCTGCGAATGAGATGCAAACACGACATGAACAGGTTGCTGTTTATTCTAGACACCGATGATTAAAGTCGACTCTGAGCGCACACGGTAAACAGTCAGAAAGATCTGTGCAGCCGAGCGGCGCCCGAAAATCATAGCGCAAGTTCATCTTGATTTAATTGCCGTTTTAATTACCTCCCATGCTTATTCCATTGTCCTACGCAGCACCTTTCCGGGCTTCTGCTGTCTTTTCCCTTCCTAGCTTTTTTTCCATACCGCTAAACAAGCGATTCTCAACTGGTGGGTTGCGGACAGGACAGGTAGTAAAAAATATTGGCTTAAAAAAAGTCTTTGGTTGATGATGGTACCAACATACTGCTTTTGAATTCATCTTCATGGTTTTTTGTATTGTATTGTATTGTATTTTTTGTATAGTTTTTTTGTGTATTTTACACACAAACAGTTTCATTTATTTAATTTCATTTATTCATGTATTTAATTATTTAAAATAAAAGAAATGAAAGGGGGCAAAAAGAAATAAATCTTGTAATGTCTGCCCCTAATATTAGTTGTGAGTGGGCTGTCGTTCAAACGAACAGATTAGTTGTTTGGGGCGGGGGAAATCTGTTTTTAGTATTTGGCCTACATTTTGCTAACACGTTCAACTGATCCAAGAGGTTTGAATATTTTGCTAATGCCATTCAAATGTATTGGTACAACAATTACTAAATGCTAAAAGCATTTTCTTAAAAAAAAAAAAAAAAAAAAAGTCCCATAATGCCTCGGGGTATTGACTTGCGCATGTGCAATTATGGGATTACCCCGTGGCATTATAGGAAAATACCCTGTGGCTTTTATGTGAACACATTCAGTTTTTAGCATTTGGCCTACATTTTACCGATATATTCAAATGACTTTATCAATACGTTGGAACGACTATAGTCTTTTTCCATTATTTTAACTTTTCCATGCTGCCACACAGTATGGTACTCGCACACATTATTTTTTTCCCTGCTCCTGCACAGCCTTCCACTGTGTAATGCGTTGTAACTGCTGATAGGGTGAACGTGTTAGCACAGAAGCCCCCCCCCCCCCCCCCCCGGCGGGTACAATTAGCCACATTAGCGTTGGATTTGGAGTACGTGCGCATGCAGGGCGAAGTCCATAATGTGGCTTTGTGTCTTGACGGTGGCCTCATGCGTGCTTGCCACAGGTGCCAGTGTTTAGGCACACGCGATAAACACATTTTAGCCCAATTAGCCGAGTGTAGAGTCTAATTAATTTGCCCGACGATGCACGCTCGCTATTGTGTATCTATTCCGGGCGTTTTAATTTTCCTTGTTCAGCACGCTTCTCCCTGCAAAAATGGCTCTCACTGAAAAGTATATGCTTGTTTGGGGGGTGGTTTGGACGCTTGATGGTAGAGGTGAACAGATGGTTGTTATTTAAAGACATGCAACTGTTCATTTAGCACGTTAACACTACAGCATGTTGAGTTTAAAGGGCCTGCGACATTGAGGCGCATTCCCGATTGTGCCTGGGATTCTTAAAAAAAAATAATAGCACTTGTGCTTTTAATGTTTGGTGGGTAAATAAATGACAATATGTGCTGATGTGTGTTGATTGGCATGTAAACATTGTTTGCCTAACTTAAGAGTCACCTGTCTGACCTACCATTAGTGTACTCTAAAACAATTGGGTCATAAGTAACCCAATTATGGATAAAAAATGGACGGACCCACCTTATGGGTCAATTTGAGCCAACTTTGAGTCAAGAAATGAGCCTTTTTGTGTAAAACAACTCATAAATATTGGTCATATCCTTTACTTGGGTCGAAAAATGGGGTCATATTGTAAAAAAACAACCCAGAAAGTCGGGTCAATTTCACCCAAGTAGATGATCAGTCCATTTTTGACCTATAGTTGGGTTATTTTTCACCCAACTGTTTTTAAAGTGTGCTGTGTGTGATTACTGACATGTTGACTGACTAATAACTGGTAATATTTGACATCTGCCAATTCTTGCTTGAACATGTTGCATAACTGATTAATCACTGATGCTGCATTTATTAGTTAGCATGTTACTCGATCTTGCTTATGTAAATCTACGAGCACAACTGTGTATTCTACATCGGCTGAATGACATGACTCAGACTGACCAGTAACAAGTAATGCCTGTCATAATTATGTATACACGGAAGTTCAATGAAGAATGATGAATAATTGACAATGTTTGTACGAGATTCTGATCTTTTGCAGAACAAAATTCACTCTCCGTTACGGTGACATTTTGTGTCGCGCCAAACGAGGCCCCTCAACAAAAAGATGTCGCGATGAAGTCTCGCGCTTTGGAGTCTTCTCTGCCACTTCTCCGGCTTGGTCTTTGTCCCGCCTGTGTCAAATTAAAGGTCAGATGGCTGGATGGCTGGGCAACGCTTTATTCTAATGCGGCCGAAAGAGAGAATGAATCTGAAGGGAGTGTCGTCACGGTGGAGCACGAAAGGTCAGTCCCTGTTGGGCGGCAGGACGCAGGGAGAGTCTCTCATTAAAATCCACCAGGCAACATTTTCTTATTGCTAAATGTCACTTTCATTCTCGGGTCAGCTGGCCAGCCGGAGAACACCTTTAATTACAAGTGAAATGATTCTCTGTTTACCTTGTCAAGACTCAGGAAAGTGGGACATGTGCCCGGTCTTTAAGCAGGAAGATGGATGACCATATTTGGGGCTGGCGAATGTGTCGCTACTATATAAGTTCAAAAGCTGAATGGGCTTTTAAAAGACAAAAATACAGGTACTTTATGGTCACGAGCTTAATGGGCTAGCTTTCACTTGCACTTTTGAACTTTGCAGGTGAAACAAACAACTATTTATTTTTTATTGGCCAGGCACTGAGATACAATACTATTAGATGGGCTTTAATGTTTGTCTTAAAAAAAAAAATGAAGCTGACTGGCTGTATTATAGGAACGACTAAATTCCCATCCATCCATTTTTTGAACCACATAATATCCTGTTCAAGGCCTCAGGTAAAAATAGTTGGGTCAAAGATAATCCAAATTGGGTTAAAAAGTTACTGATGCTACTTTTTGGGTTATTGACCCACAAAACAACTCCAAAAAACATTAACAGCCAAATATGTTAGGTCAAAACAGACTAATGAAGTAACTTGTAATCTCACTTAGAGTACTTTTAAAATCAAGTAATCTGTAAACTCATTTCGTTAGTTAGTTACCAAGTTAGTTCTGCGGTTGCAGACTCAGGTCTATTAGTGGAGCCAAGATTTCAAAGCAAACATGGTGCATCAGCATTCAGCTGTTATGTTGTGCTGCTCGCAAAAGGAATAAGCTGTCAACAGAACTGCAGTTAGCCCCAAGTGTAAATGCTATTAAATCTAGGTTAACAACTATGCTTTTCCCCATACCTATGATGAAGAGCATTTCTATCATCAATTTTTCCAAAATCATGTTGTTGCGCTGTACATTCTTTTAGCAACTTTAGAAAACGACTTTTTATTTCTTTGTTTTTGCTTTTAAATGTCTTAAATTCTTCTGTTTTTTTTTTATTTAAATAATTTTAAATTAATTTGCTTTTAAAAGTTATTCAAAGTAATTGGCAACAGTTATTAATAAGTCAAGTTAAGTCGTCAACTTTATTTATAGAGCACCTTATCATGTAAAGAAAAAAAAGGCACGTAGGGAGACGGACATCCATTCACACGACCGCTGAGTGGTAACGGAAACCACCCTGCCTGCACCAAAGTCCGACGAATGTACCACGACACCACCAGTGACCCGTCACCCACTAGTTACTGCTATTTGATATAATGATTGACATGCAGGCTGCCCAATGTAGTAGCACAAAGCAAGTGTACTGTATGTGTGTGTCTGTAGAAGCCATTGGAGTTTCTCTTTAATTGCCTGGTGTGAACCTGCAATGACGAATAGTAAAGTTTGTGTTATTAAATGTTCCTGCTAACCTGGCCTGGGGGTGAGTAAGCGTGTCGGGGGTTTGAGTTGAGCAGAGGTTCTAATCAGTGTCGGGCCAAAATAAATGAGTCCACACGCTTTGGGGCATTTCATGAACAAGTCATTACCGCAGCTGTCGCCGTCCGTGACCGCCCGTGTGTTGGGATTCCAAACTCATGCTTGCGTTTGGGGAGCAGATGCAAAAACTTTGAAAGCAACTTTGATGCTGTGGTAATGAGTCACGCAATCCGCACACAAGCCAATCAATCACTGGACCTTTACATGGATTTAAATGCACTCTTGGTCTTAATGTACATACACAAGGAACATAGTCAACCTTAGTTAACCTACTACTGCTACTATTACTACTAGTATTTTTACTATCACTACTACTACTACTAGTAGTACTACAACTACCACCACTATTATCACTGCTTCTATTGCATTTTCTTGTCTTAAAAATATTACAGCTATACTATGATTATTACTAAAACTATTACTACCACTATTTCTACTAGTACTACAACAATTACCAGTACTATGCCTAAATAAATTCCTCTTGTCTACAAATCTATATCGTCCTGTGTTTTTTTCTTTTTTAAGACAAAAAAGGTTGTGCTTTACCTTGACTAGTTTCGGCAACGACTGCCGCCTACCTCAGAAGCTGGCAGTTGTGACGTGTCTTACCAACCAGTAATAGATATGATGACTACCACTATTACTATTTTCCCTATCATGTGTATGTATTACCACCAATGCTACTACTACTACTATTACTACTACTAATAATAATAATAATACTTCTTCGACTACAATACTACTAGTACCATTACCACCATTACTAATATTAGTATTACTCTACCCTTTCTACTACAACTATCACTATTACTAATACTAGTATTACAAAGTACCCCAACTATTAACACTACTACAACTATCACTATTATTTCTACTACCACTACCACGGCTCATATTCTTTCACTACTAGTAATATTACTCACACTGTTGATATTACAATTACTACTACTACTACTATTAGTACCACTGCCACCATTCTTTTTCTTGCAAAAACAATACTACCAGTGCTACTACTATAATTTCTACAGCTACTACTTCCTCCACTACTCTGCTATTAGTACTATCACTCTGCTACACTACAGTACTACCACTACTAGCACTACAGCCACTATAACTAATGATCCTTAGTTGGATTAAGAAAGTCGCAAGTGAAGTCATACAGTCTTGCTCACTCACAACTTATAGTGGAGTGGCAATAAAATTCACTTACAGTAGCAAAACACTAAAAAGTACAATTACGTCTAAAAGTTGCAGTAAGTGAACAATAATTGAGATAATGAAATGGATTTATTGCACTGAATTTGTTTTAAAGGCTAAACAAACACTGCTGCGTGCTTTGTGGTGAAGTGACAGTTAATTGAAACTACTACTAAGCATTTTCAGAGCAGAGCAATAAGGCTAAGACTGTGGAACTTAACTGTACGGTATTTACAGTGGATATAGTTAGATTCGGCACACACCTGCCACAATTTAAAGGGCCTACGATTAACCCCAAATACAGTTCT